>NC_055970.1:30532124-30834624 GCF_018492685.1 Alosa sapidissima
TGTGTAATGTGTATGAGTAAGATTGGTAGAGTTAGTGACAAATTAAAATGACAGATGGATTTGCATTAGCATTATGTCCCATTCAGATACATTATTTCTAAACTAATGAGAAACCTGTTGATGTGTCTCAGTCAGCTCTTTCTTTCTAACATTGCTATAGATGAAAACAAATTTCACATTTTAAAACATATCATTCATTTTGATTCCATGCCAGATTGGAACTGATTACAACCACAACCACATTTAAGTTTACACTAGTGTAGGCTACTGCCCAAACTAACAGTTATTAGTTGGGTTTCAATAAATGTCTGGATTATTCCACCATTCCACCTAGCACTGCTTGCATGCAAACATTCAAATACTGACAAAACAGCAAATATGTTTTCATTTACTTCTGTAACTTCTCAAATGGCATCAAATTGCAAACTTGTACATTAAATACATTGCAAATGACTATGACCTGAGATTACAACGACATTATTTATGTCAGACACATTCCTGCCTGCTTCTGAAAAAGAACACAGGCTGGACTGAAGAGTAAACACTTATGGTGCCTTGTTTTGGAATAATACTGGTTTCGACAATCTAAAGAAGCCATCACATGCCCTCCCATGATTCAAACCGTCGAACCTTCAGGGAGAACTCCGTGAATACAGCCTTATTTCAGTTGAAAAGCTCAACTACAATGGAAAGGTCTGTTCCTGGACTGTACTCACCTTAACTGACTTCAGTAAGTGAACCAATATGTTAAAGCCAATAGGTACCAGTACAATGTTTTAAGGCATGAAGGCACAGAATGTTGAATCAATCTGCTGACTTTTGACTGTTTTCATCAAATGTGGAAAATATGTCTAAGACAATTTGAAACACATTAATGAAGGTTGCTGTAGATCACATCATCTTCTGTTCTGATATTCTCAGCATTTTATTATTATTTTCATTGGGGTTCAAAATCAACACACTTCTGTCCTGATGTGAGAACTACTTTCTTATCCAGTGACAGCAAACCATAATATAATCATTGAAATGCTAACTAAATTTGGTAGCATGGAGGAAAAAGAAATTTGACAGAAGAATCCACACTGAACTGACATCTGTATGTGCCAACATCACTATGTAAGACATCCTTTCATTTGATGACATTTAGGTCCATTCATTTTCAATTCACTCAACAGCTACCCAGCAAACCCCAGTGTTCAATAAGGCACTGTGTTCTATGACGTAGCACTATTGAAACTTGGCCACGGTAACTGGAATAGCATCTAAGTGAATCTCTGCACCAGGGACAGCCAGGGCCTCATAGTCTCGTCAAGAGCCAAACAAGTGGAATTGCAAATACACTCAGCGGTACATAGACACATAGAATCCCACTGAAAGGCCACAGAGACAGAGGCACTGAGGCCCATTTGCAGGAGAAGACAACTGAATATAGAATGCATAGCTTAATTCATTTGGTAGTTTTTATCATTTTAGCAATCTCTTAGTTCACAGGACATCAATACGTCAAGATATTTGTAAAAAATAAAATGGCCACAACGGAATCATTATTTCTCGTAGTTTTGAAATCATACCATTGACTGTATTTATTTGTAGACATGTGCATATTATAAGATACATATATACATTTGTATAAGTAGTTATGAAAAAGCATATCAGTATCCTATGTTTGATTAGCCTTCCAATAAAGAATGCATGCTAAAATATTCAGATAAATCTGTAGTATTTAAGATTTAACATTCATTTGGGTGGTCACAGTAAAATGGAATCTATATGCAGGTTTGCTTCCTAAATAGCATAACTGGACTGAGACAAGGCATGAGAGCCCCTGGAGAGCAAAACAAACACACTCACACTTCAGAAATCATTCGAACGAAGCAAGCACTTTGTGGTGCAGTACGAAACATTTTGCGCCCTTCAAATGAGCATTTGTAATAGTCGAGAGAGCAGGGGGGGAAAACATAAAACTGGAACAAAGTCAAATGATGTTATTCGCTTTGATGGAGCGCCATGATCTCAATCATTTTTAACAGCAATGGCAAAAATTCTAGATATTAAAATGTACACTGCTGCACATTAATTTGGGGCTGCCATGGCCCACTGGTTAGCACTCTGGGCTAACCGGAGGGTTGCCGGTTCGAGCCCCGACCAGTGGGCCACGGTTGAAGTGCCCTTGAGCAAGGCACTTAACCCCTCACTGCTCCCCAAGCGCCGCCGTTGTAGCAGGCAGCTCACTGCGCCGGGATTAGTGTGTGCTTCACCTCACTGTGTGTGTTCACTGTGTGCCGTTTGTGTTTCACTAATTCACCGATTGGGTTAAATGCAGAGACCAAATTTCCCTCACGGGATCAAAAAAGTATATATATATATATATATACCTTCTGAATATAATGATTAGTAAAATGCCCATTTTTCAAGAGAACCATACCATATCAAGATGGAAACTAAAGTCACAGCAATTTGTAGAACAAGACAAACAAGTCTAAAAAACTAATATGACCAACAATGGTAAAGCCATCTTGCCTGATTAAACTTTAATGCAATGTTCATTTATAGCACCGCCAGCCAGCGTTACAGCTGAACACTGCAGATACAGTACTTAAGAGGTTCAGCAGTAAATGTGGCTGACCAAAATCCCCCGCATGGAAAAATTTGGCATAATTTTGGACAGGATCCAAGACAGACGTTACAACACATGATCCATAATAACATCTAAATACTCCACTCAACATAGTGTATTCCACAATATTTTCTTTTCTATACAGACCCCCCTCCCCCCAATGCTATCCTTTCATTTATGCTCGGCTTAACTTTCAGACAACCTAGAGCTAAAACCATTTGAACACCATGCACAATTGACTCAGGTCTGGTGGGGTCACTGAGCCACGCTTCTTTCAGCTCTGCCGCAAAGTTTCCTTTCTTCACGTCCTTCGACCTCACTGCCAGCAAAGATAAAACTTTGAGAATGACATGGCAAAACTGCACCACCCTCCCCTCCCCTCACAGAGGGGCCTCCAGTGTTCACACGGGCAGCTCATGTGAAGTACACAAGTCAAGCAGACGTCATAGAAAAGGC
Organism: Alosa sapidissima; assembly: GCF_018492685.1. Taxonomy (NCBI): domain Eukaryota; kingdom Metazoa; phylum Chordata; class Actinopteri; order Clupeiformes; family Clupeidae; genus Alosa; species Alosa sapidissima. The sequence goes on from NC_055970.1 coordinate 30,535,198, forward strand.
GCAGAAATGCCATCACTGAGGATGTAAATTGTCACGTTTTTTTTTTTTTAACTGTAAAGAGCATAGAAGGTTATTTTTAAAATAATTCAACACAATGTCCAAAGTCCATGATTCTATGATTCGTTTAAGGCCTGTTCAAATGAATTACTGTCAAGATAATAGTTTTCTCTTTCTCTGAGAACATGTTGTGGTAATGAAATGGTTGCCCAGTCTTTATTAGACTACATGTCTTTCTAGCAGTCAGATTATCAAGGACAAAGAGCTACAATATAAGCAGAAGGGTGTTCCAAAAATAGGCCCAATACCCTACTTGCTACTATATGCTTAATTAGTGATCTGGGCCTGGGTTTCTGAAATGCAGAGGTCACAGTGTGGTTTGTTGAATGAAGAGAAGCAAGAAATGAGATAAAGTAAGAAATGGGATAATCAATTGTGCAATCAACACTGTTTATACATTAAAAAGGAACAAGGTGACCCAGTTTTGGATTCATGGTTAATGTTCATCAACTGTGCCATATATAATTATTACAGATGAAAAATGGCAAATATTAAGATGGTAACTGATTACACCACAGACAAATGTGGGATCTGAAGGCCACATTGGCAAACAAATGCACTATCTAGCTGCAACTGTACCTGGTCCGAAATGACATTTTGAAAAGCAAAACGATTTCAAAACTAGAAGGGCACTTGTGCGGACCTCCAACAAGGCCAAATATCCATCTTCCAATATTAACGAAAGTGAAAAAGAATTTGTGAATCCGCCCCGTGTTTCGGATCTGCTCCTAAATGTATCTGGTTTTTCATTGACCCATACGACATCTTTCAACCAAGTTTCATGAAAATCAAGCCCTATGATCTCTAATCCTGCACACAAACAGACAAACTGCACCAAAACATAACCTCCTTGGTGGAGGTCGACATGCAAAACATGGCAAGAATGGTCAAAATGCTGTCAACCAAACTCATTGGCCAACAGTTGGGAAACAATTCCTTCGTTATGGCTATGATTACGACAGCAGACAGATGGGAGGAGAACCACATTGAGTGAAAGAGAGACCGAGAGAAAGGGAAACAGAGATAAACAGAGGGAACACTGGGAGGAGGACGAGAGAGTGAGAGAAAGAGGGAGTGAGAGAGTGAGAGGGCAAGTGGTGGGGCCGGGTGGCCTCTCCTCTTACTTTCCTTTAGCTCCAAGAGGAGCAACACAGTGGATTAATTCATCAGCCAACTAAGACTTTGCCCTACTCTGGAATAAATTATCCAATGAGTCTCAACTTAGACTTTCACAAAGGCATTCATCACAGTGTTCGGCTCGACTGGGCAGCACATGAGAGCCCACAAGAGCAAGGATCAGGAATTAATGTGAAGGAGCTCCCCACTGCCCTGGCGAGGTCTGTCAATTGAATTAGAGTGTAAAGCTCAGAGCTGCAGACGGACATCTTCTGAAAATCAATGCATCAATCGCTGGGTCCAGAGGTACAAAGGTAAACTCCGATGATCTTGGCATGATCCCCTCAAACTTTGCTGGATCTCTAAAATAACCCAAGAGATAAGGGTAGAGGACACTCAAAGGGGAACAGCCATGAGGGACACTGGACATCAAGGCTAGATAAACTCGCGTCTTTTTAGAGGAAGCGCCGGACCATCCCAACACAGAGTTCTGCCCGCTGGCAGGAATGCACTCAGACAGACTAAGAAAACCCATCGTCAGACCTTGTACTTGACTCTTATCACTGTCCAGTGGTGCTGTGCCCTTGACACAGACTTTCAACTGCTAAGACTTCTCCGGTTTCAGGCATTTAGGCAAGCCGGCGTAGACCTGTGGCCAGAGAGAGCCCCTGCATTCAACTGAAATAACTGCCTGTGCAAACCAACTGTCAAAACAAAGGCTATTGCTCTGGCCAAAACACACACCACCCAAGACTGATAAGAGCAATCCTGACACATACTGCAGAGGGAACCACGTGAGGCAGCAGCCAGACGCTTACACCCTTAAGACTATCAGATGGGGAAAATGAGCACTCTATTTAAGAACAATATGTTGCATTTAACGCGCGGTGGTGGTCACAGCACACTGCCAATGGCAGAGGAAGCCTACAGTTGTGGGGCTAAACTAAGCCTTGACAGCAGCATTTGAAATGTCATATGCTCTAAAGGGAGCCCAGATCAGCTCGGTCATACAGTGTGGTCCTTGCTGAATGGGAACCGGGAACTTGACCAATGACACATTTGCACCACACAACACAAACCATCACTAAACCAGTGAGTACAAGACAAGAAAGAAAAAACACTTTGCATCTTTACCAAGCTACTTTTCCCTAATCATTACTGAGATTCATTTCCATGGCAGTGAGCAGGGTTTAATCAACCATAAAATTCTTATTGATTACATGAGCACTATCAGGACATGTAGTCATTGAGAAAAAAAAGACATAAATGACTTTTGAGGTAGACTTGGTAGCCTATTTCCAATAGCTAGGACTATGAGACACACAGTATTAACAACTTAAACCATGTGGCCTTCAATTTCTACACAATTAGCCATCAGTACAGACAACAAAAGTAATGCAGTCTATTCTAGCATAGGTTCTACTGTTCTACATTGATGAGTGTTAAGAGGAGCAACTTCAAGACCACTGAAAAACAAATATATAGGCCTACGTAAACTTAGGATGAGCTCATTTTTCACTAAATTAGATGCCGTTGACTACTAAACGAAGCAAATGTTGATGCTCCTTCATCAGCCTCAAGAAACACTACAACAGTTTAGAGGTTGGGTAGTCTAACTTATAATTACCTGAATGCATTTCTTTGGCTGAACAAAAGTTCTTCAATATCCTTTAGGTAAAGTCTGGCACTGCCACACACCATTACAGGCTAGGACACCGCCTGCCTGCCTGCCTGCCTGCCTGGGGCAAGGATTGACTCCATGACTTTGGTGTAGGTGTTCTTGCAGAGGTAAACAAACATTACATGGGACATGGTTGTATAACTAGTAGGCCCTTTACACGGTGCTAAAACGCAGCCTTCTTAAATGTCAATGCAGCCAAAAGTGTAGAATATTGCACTGGCTACGTGACCTCGGTTTTTGCGTAATATGCTATGCAAATGCCACAACAGTATGGCTATTAAATAGCCTAGACAAAGATTTAAACAAAAATCTGTGACTAGTAACATGAACATTACCAAACCAAGTTTGCATCATGCTGAAATATATCCATGTTTTCTATCACCTGCTGCCTTAGCTGAGTAGGTGAAATATATATATTTCACATTTTTCCAGCATCTGCTTTGGTAGTCACACTTCATTGTTTTACCAGGATGTGATTTAATAGTCACTCCAAAAATAAATACAAAAGCCCTCCCTGGCAATTTTTTATTCTATAATTTAAGCACCACTGAATAATACAAAACAATTGGCAAAAGACACATTGCATTAACTCGTTCGACTGAGTTTTAGACAGTAACGTTACAGAGTTGTGAGTCAGACACTCACGCAACCCTGTTCTTGCAAACAAATCAAGAATACAGCCGATCACCATGGGCTTCCACACAGAATTCAGTGCTTTTATAACACGGAGGGATAGGAATGCATTTTAAAATGACATAAATGCTGTGTATATGTGAAAACACATATTTCAGATATACAAACCTAATACAGTACCTATATGGATAAATATGTTCACTTCACATACTAAACAGATCCTCAACCTCATTTCTGAACAGACAACCAAACCTCTCAGGAGTAGGAATGCCCACATTTTGCAAGACAGTTGGGCTCAACACTATCACCATTTGGTTGAATGAATCCCCATTTAGTATATAATTTCTGTGAGTAACCATCATTATGGTCATGCGAAAATATATGATATTTTAATATCCAAATAATTAACAAAGAAGGATATTATGATCCTTATATCTAAAGATGCACTCATTTACACTGTAATGGCATATGTTAAAAAATATATAGCATATTGTATGAAATCCTGTTTCTGTGCTGTACATCTGCTATGAGATTTCAAAAAGCATAACGGAATGATAATGAGCTCTCTCCATGTTTATGTTTGTGAACTGTAAGGTGATAGTTTTCCTTTAATTGCTTACACAGTTATAGTTGGACATATTCCAAGACCACATCAATTACAAGTTTGGTCATCAGAATGTGTGCACCACTGATATTTCATGGGACCTTCAGGAGGTAAAAAGATACCAGAAATCATTTTCTTAGCACTAACGGCTATGTCTAACCTAAGACCACCATGTCACAAGGTCTCTCACAGTGCAGGAGCTCAGCCCATAGTTTATGCCAAAAGGCCAATCACAAACAGCCCAACGAGCCTAGATTTGATGTTTTTACTCAGCTCATAAGTCGCCCTAAAGATCATTGCAATTTCATTATTGTGCAACATGCATGCAATCATAGCAATAGCAACATGTATGCAATGTGCGAAAGCAGTCACACTGGTCACAGCTATGACATATCAGGAGAGCATTATTCCTTGAATGAAAATCAGTTGACTAGGGCCTGCACAAGCCTACACCTAGCATATGTCTGACTTTGAGGATACTTCTGTATGCATGTACATATGTGCTTCTGAAATTATGATCACCTAAAGGAGGCTGAATAAAATAGCAAATTGCAACAAAATCTGTTTTCAACACAAAAGGCAACAAATGTGACCATGTATCCAAGGCCAAACTGACCTGTTGTCAGAGATGTGCAAGTGGGCCTACACTGCAGTGCATGTCTCTTCTGGCAGGGCTTTTCCTCAGTATAGTATGTGACATGATGTGCCATTATTGTAAATCTGAGAATATGTACACCATTTAAACCCCCAGGGTGTAAAGAAAGCATTCCAAGCAAACTCCTTCCATTGTCAGCAGGATTACAGCTACAAATATGATTTTTCCAGACAGTAAAATCGCTATTTATATGTCATGTCAGCAAGACATAGGTAAAGAGTTAGTCCCTGATTCTCAGTAGATAAAACAGTCAATGGGAGATGGAATTATGAAATGAATTCCCTAAAATGTAGACCTCCTCGGAACTGAGCATTGAAGTTATTAACTTTGAAGTTAGCTAGACACAAGACATTACGATATTTTCAGATAAATGTCCACAGATTGTCATCAGCAACACCCACACGAAACTGAAAGGGATGCTTAATGATGATGTCAAGATCCTGTGGACCAACTCGGCTGTGAACTATTTGATAGGTGGAGACGAACCATGCGTCACAATGTCGCCAAACTAAGGGAGATTTTGCAAACAATTACCAAACCCATGTGGGGAGGGGTAAGGTAGAATCGTTCATAATATGGATATGTCATAGTCCGAGCTCGGTAGGTCACAGTTGGCTGTATTAAGATCGAAAAATTCCAAGGGATTCGCTATTTGGACAATCTACACAACTGATGATGTTCGATGACTATAATATATTGATGTGTGCACATTTTACACATGAAAGAGAGAGAAAGAAAGGTATTTACACCATGTTCACCAGTAGAAGCAACGTGTGTAAGTCTCACCTTGCAACTTGAGGGTTTAATTGGTAATCCTTGGGCTGGATTTCCTTGCTGCTGAGATTGCTGAGTGGTATTGGTCTGCTGGGGCGAGTGGGACTCCTCGGACTCTTTTCCACTATGATAGACCACCCTATCAGAGATATGAATGCTTGAAGCACAGCCCATGCTTCAACGCCACTTTAACCAATTTATTTTGCTTAAGTGCTCTGCTTCTGCCCTCCAATTATTCGGTTTCTCCTTGACGTCTTCTTTTTTCCTTTTTAATCTTAATGCAAAATTCTCTCCACCGCTTCCCTCACTGAGACCATGAATAATATATCTTCCTTCCCCCCACCCCCCAACCAGGAAACAGATTTCCTTTCTGCCTTTTACATGAAGTAAATTATAGACAGTATATTTTGTTTCAAAGTGGCGATTTTTTTCTCGCTAACATTAATCCCGCTACACTTCAATTCGACAGCCCAATCCCATATGCTATTTATCTATCACACTCGCAGCACTCCTCTTCGTACCACATCATTTACACATTCTTAACTTTGCTCTTCACTAGTGAATGCCAGTCCTCCTCGATTTATGTAATAGTTTTATCCATTTTCGTCCGTGCCTTTGGGTTATGTCGCCTTCTCCACCCAAAAACATCCAATTTAGTGGGATGTCCTCCTTTCCTTTCACAATCTGGTTACCCACTTCAATTCAAGACATTAGGCACAAACCGGTTCTCACGACAGTTTGCTCCACTTCTGTGCCATTCATCATCAACAGGCTCAAATATTCACTAAGCCTATTCCTCCGGCATTCGCTCCGACTTGAAGGCTCCCCCGTGCAACAAAATGCGTGTAGTCCAATAAAACATTCCATTTATCTGCCAAAAAAATAACTATTACGAAAAATATAATTCATTGCGTAAAACCTCATTCAAGCAACCATTGTCAACGTGGAAAGAAAAAAATCCTCAGTAGGTTGAAGCAGTAAAATGGGCAGCAGTGAATCAAAGGCCCACAATTTTTCCTCTTTTTGAAAAAAAAAAAAGATGTAGAGGCTGTCAAATTATCTGTGGTACCACCTCTGCCTAATGCAATCGCACAAAAACAGAAAATGATATACGGCGGTAAGTTTCAGGTCCCCCAAAAGGAAATCTTATGTTGGTCATTTTTAGACGTAAAGGTAGAAATCAGCCACATAATTGTGTCTTCTGTTAGTCTTTCTCTGCCTTACTCGCGTTTGCCCTTCCAATTCTTCAGCACTGCTTGACAGCAGCAGATCCAATAAAAGCACCCGCAAGGATTGACCTCCAGCCTTTACTGACGTTAATGCAAATGAGCTGAACGGAGCTAATCAGCGACAGCTAGCCCGCAGCTGGGAGGTACCCATTTTCCGAGGGAACTTTGAAAATGTACTGCAATTGCTAACGTTTGAGATACTGTCTCTGCGTTTTTTCGACACATATCATGTCGTTAAAAACGTTTTCCATTCCATCGCGATTTAATGGATGCGTCGAGCACAGGTTTGTGTTTCAATTGCATAGTGATCTCGTGTGTTTGAGTAAATATGGTGTGGATCGTCTGTTTTCACGTGACTTCCTTTTCACCTTTGTCCAGTCCAGTATCTGCGGTCTTACGTTACCCTTTAAACAACAGATATATTGTCATAGCGTTTATGTCTACAGCTGTGCTTCCAAATAAATTACGCAAGTCTAATCACATTCTACCTACTTTGACGCACAAGTGCCAAACAGGGGAGGTAGACTTGATAACCAAGTCAAAACCATCAGATGGGGATGTAGGCTATTTGATTTTTGTTCTTTTCTTTTTTTGCTCACTCTTGTCTTTTCACTGCCAAGTGCTCAACACAGAGTATGCATATACGAAACTGCTGAACAGAAACACCTAATAAAAAAAAAAAGCAAAGGAGACAACCAACTCTTCACCCCACAGATACATTACCAATATCACACATTTTCATCTATTCAGGACTTAGGGAAACACGTGTTTCTTACATTGCTAAAAATAGCCATTAATTATATATCCACCTAGTTTATTAAATTCAGGTCGACATTTTTCTTCACATAAACAAACAGCACACCATAGGCACTAGGTCAGCCCAGGGAGTTAAGATCATAATACTTGCACTGGTTAATGCAATGCTCTCTGACTGACATCCCCTTCAAATAGCCAATTGAATCCCTCCTGCATGATCATCAGGGTGGGGTGGGGGGTTTTCATCTTTCTCACCCCTTTTATGATGGAAAGGCCAGAATAGTTTTCTATTAGATATCTCCAACCAGATTGTGAATGTCTGACTGACCCCTATTGGCTCCCTAAACACCAGTTAACCCAGATGGGCCCAGCAGGACACAAAGCCTAGAGCAGCACCTCTGTGGCTTGTCAGGGCTAATGGACATGGCATAGCCTACTGTAAATGTTCACATGTACCATCCATCCATGGAGTGCACACTTTTAAAATATGGTACATTAACATGTGACAGTCTTCAGATTAATTTGGTATCGTATCGTTATGATAACGTTTTATTGGGCATTTTCTCATTCTTCATTAATCATTTTCTGGTTTACAGGGTATAAGCTGTCAGTGCTTGTTCCTCTTTTTCCTCCACGTCATGGTGTGTTTTATTCACCAGTAGATGGGAGTGGTGGGCCAACTGGAACAACTATTGTATACTGTAACTATTTCGAGAGCGTTAACTTCTATTATAGCTATGTGTTCCAGTGTGTCAACAGATAATGATAATAGGCAGCAGTTACATGTGATATAAGAGTGTGGGTTCAATGTATATTATGCATCACCATCTTTCAGCTGCTTCATCTTTCAAGTTCACACATGTAACTCTAGCAATGACATCTGTTGGTACAATACATTGAATTTAGTGTCCTGAAGATAATGAAGCACAGTTCATAACATCACATACAAATTTTGAAGGCTTTAATGTGACAAAACCTCATTACAATATTACCTAATATTTTCTTGCATTTCATGATATTCCTTGCTTTAACAATCACCTTAAATTGAACATTGGTTATACTTTCATATACTCATATAAATTGATACATGTTCCTTTTTAATACTAGATTGAACTTGGTGACCTCATGCCAGTCTTTGCTGATGATGTTGATAACATTACCTATGCTATGCAAATATATTAGTCAGCACATGGTGGTTTAGCCCTGTCATATTTGTAAATGATTAACAGACTTTTGCAGCTATCTAAAACCTGTTGTCTGACGAGGAAAATGTACATAAAATATTAGATGTAGTGATCTACTCTGTAGACGTTCATTCTTTCATTGGCTGCAGAGCCATTCTATTCATGCTTTTGTAAGACTGGAACAAAACTGACAACTCATTTTGAACTTCAGAGCTTTGGATCACAAATGCCAGTGATGAAGATGGAAAATTCCAGTGCTGCTGATGCCTCACTAGGGGGCAACTCAGGCCTGAGTAGTGTCCATGCTCCTGGTCGACATCTACTACCACAGAAGGTAGTGGGCAGACCTATTGGTACAGCCACTGTCCTGATCACACTAGTGGACAGTGTGTGGTAGACTGAAGTTACCTATGTGCTTAGTACATCAGATGACCCAGTGAAACATCAAAGATATAAAGTTCAGTGATGAAGAATGGTGTGTAGCTGAAATGTGCCTGCAGATTGCTAGTTCTTATGAACCAGTGTTCACTTTTAAGAGTCACACAAAATTGTGGGAGCAAGGCAGTGAGCCACTCTGAATAAAAAAAAACCCATCTGTGACGATTCATAGAACCCATTGAATCTGATTGAACCCATTTTAACATTATAATGAGTCAGTAAGGAATACAGTTTTATCATATGTTGTGCCACACTTTGACACAGACATTATTAAGAAAGCCTGCTAAACAAGAGACCGTGATTGGCACATATATGTGTACGGATCGTCAATCCACCCATTTTTACTACTGATGTTGAAAGAATATTACAGTGAATAAAATTCAGTCCATATCCTGTAATCCTGTAAGGAGCACAGAGTGGTCATGGATTTCGTCATGATTTACCTGGTTTCCCAAAGTAGCCTAATTAGTCCTGGAAAATCCCATAGACAACTTTGGATCATTTCGTTTATTCCCACAAATTTCCCACAAAAATTCCCATCAAATGTCTTATTCCTTTAAGATTGGTCTGTACTCATTTTCCCCAAAGAAACAAAGCCACAGATAACTTTTATAAGTTTGTTTTTAATTTGGTTGTTTAGAAAACATCATAAAGCAACCTAAAGCCATTGACATATTCCATCCTCTCCTTTCACGCAATCTTTTCTGAAAACCACTGTCTGGCCTTCTGAATGATTGCATGGAAGAATTAAATGACAGTATTACCTTAAATGCAAAGAGGAAATCCACTATATTCAGGAAATAGTCCTAATAAGCGCATGCAGATTTAAGAATTCCCTATGACTGCAGCAAAGCATGGTTAGATTGACTATACCTGGCTCAGACCTGTTATTGCAGATGACCATTGAGGCAAAAGGTATATTTGATATGGACCTTCAATTTGTTATGCAAATGTATAAAAAAGTATTTTGGGGATATATATGCCAATAACAATATAAAATATTTACATTAGTGTTGTGTTCTTTTTTCAAATAAGGTTACAGTGAAAATTGTTATGACCTGCTATGACAACATTAAATAATACTTTAGAAAATAGATACAAAATTAAAAAAAGAGGTTCACTGTATAATCATTAAGACATTCAGTAATATCTGCTGGATTTTGCAAAGGAGGTAGAAAACGACCCCCATGTTCATTTGTCCTGATATTCATACCAAAAATGTACCCTGCCCAATTTACAAATGACAGCAGTCACGCTTACAATAGATGTTAAACCATAGCTGGCCAGAAATGCAGTAATTATTGAGATGTTAATAGTAATGTGGTTGTCTTATTGTTGCTGTTTCTTACGTCAATTTTTGCAAAAGCTTCAACACACACAGCTTTGTGAAATCAACTTGCAGTAGTTTAGGCCTTTTAGTAAGAGCAAAAAAATGTATCATTGATTATTTTTGAGATAACATTCAAAGCTCAATAACAACTGCTACTTTCTGGCATGGCTAATGGAAGTAAGACTGCAGGGTACCACGACGACGAACATCAGTTGTCCAGCAATGGAAGCCACCTCCAAGGGAATTGGCATGTCGGATGCTCACCTTGACTGTTTTAATGCCTTTTGGAGGAGAAATGAATTTAAAACTTTAGAACCACAAAAACATTTCACTAAACTATATTTTTCAATGTGTTAGACCTTTAGTAAAGTCTGGCTCATAGGGAAGTCATTTAAACTTACCAAGACTCTCAAACATTTTATGGATGGTGGTCTCATTGGCATCAACCATGACTCGTTTATCATCCAGCATCAGGACATTCATGGACAGCCATTTTGAGGACATCCACAGAGGATGATCTACCAAGGGAGTAACGATTACATGACCATATCCATTAGACATATACAGGATATCATAGAAATCTACTTCAAACTCAACAGTAAATGATAACTTTGGATTATTTATAATCACGTTATAAACCCACCATCTGGAATCAGAGGTGTTGGGGGTTTTACCACTGTCCAGCCTGCCTTCTCAAACATCTCAATCTGAAAGAGAGAAGTTTTTGTTAGCTTCCATTGTAAAGTCTTGCAACATTATACCACAAGAGGGCAGCACATTTGCATGTCCAAACAGCCTTGCTCTGGCATGGTATGTGAGGTAAGCAATGGCTTCCACCTCTGGGAGATCTCTCACCACAAAATTCTAGGAGAAAATAAATTACACATGCTCTCAATGGCCCCATAATCTGCCATAGATTGAATATTAATGTGTAGCACTATAGATGTACAATAATATCGGCAAAACAAAGGTATCGGCTAACAATTACTGAAGAAATGTGATAATCTGCATTAGCAGATAATGAACATTTCTGCCAATCTAGCTCTCGCAGACAAGGTCTCAGGCAGGCATCATACAACCCTGTTCAAGTAGGATAAGACTGAGATTTTCATTTGAAAATGGTATAATCAGAGGAAGTATTTTCTGTATCTAAAAAGGAAGCTATTACGATCAGAGTAATAGGCTAATTCCTATAAATAATAAAATAATAATAATAATAAAAAAGATGTCTGCAGTCTAACATCGGCAATCAGCCAAAATATCATCCATGATCATAAATGATCATGGTTTTCCACTTGTACCCACCTGGCGACATGGGCGATCAGGATTGGACAGCACCAGGCCAGGACCAATAATGTTGAAAGTGGCATCAATGTGCATGGGATTGGGGTCCTTAAAGGAAATGATGTGCACTTTGTATGTCGGGGCAAGGTGACGACGCATCCATTCAATACCCATGTAATTTGTAACCTGTTAGGAAAAAATGGCCATATCAGTTCATCATATTAAACTGTGCAAATCTGAAATTAGTGCAAGCTGTTTACATTGCAATAGGTTACCCTTTACTCATAATTGTAGAGGAAATCATGCTTGATTTACAAACCTGACTCCTTTGCACAAAGATATCTGTCCCAGCCCTTATGAAATCAGCAGCATCGAAGCAGGGCTCATGCTCAGTGGTCACAAACTTGCCCTGGGCTGCTAGCTTGTGCCTGTCCTCCACAGTGCGAATAGGGTAGTCCTATGCACAATGATATAGGAAGAAATGATAAAGGAAATACAAAAATAAGAATCTTCATAAAACTGCCATGTATTTCAATGACAACTCAATCTAAATAAGGTTCAAATGTTTACAGTTCTTTCATCATACATGTAAGCGTTGTAGTTTTATTTAATTATTTTTTGACCGGGATCACTTTGTATTGAAACGTTTATACCTGATCATACAGCTCATCAGACATGGTAGGTTTTGGAGCTGTGGTCCACTTTGCCCCTCTCCTGAAGTAATCCTTGATGAGAGGCCTATACGCTCTGTATTCAAAGAACCGGGACCTCCATGCCATTGGAGCCTCGATAATCTCTTCCCCAATGACAATAAGGATATCTCTAGGCATGGCAGCATACATCCCTGCAGGAAATTGAGTAATCAGGACATTGTGTAACACTTATAGTGCTTTGGACAAATTTTGTAAAACAACATTTTTTAACTTTACCAGTAGAAGAAAAATCTGGGGTTTTGTATTCGAAAGACCAGTCAAGGGGTTCTGGCCTTGTCACAGTAACACCCTCATGGCGGAGAATATTGCACATTTCCTCAATTTCAGCAACAGCTTTCTTCAAGTGGTCCTTGGGGAAAGGCTGGCCCCCATATTTTAGGTAGAAGGGCCAGTACTTCTCATAGGTGTTGGCCTGTCAAAATATAGACAGGCAAAGTAAGTGGTCTTGTTTGAAGAGAAACAATGAGAAAATATTTCTGCCTTGTGCAGGGTGTGAGACATCTTGAATGCATTCAAAGCTTGGTCACTACCTTGACCTCCACAGTGAATGGAGGGACACATGCGTTCTCGGGTCGTCCAACAATGACTTCCTCCAACGGGTCCCATTCATTGTAGGCGCACACCGGGCTCTCTTGGGGTGCGAGGTCAGTAACAGGTTCCTCCACTGCAATACGGGGCTGAGCAGCTGCAGCTGAGCTGGAAGTGCTCTGGAAAGCCCTCTGCACCCAACCCGACACGGTGCGGCCAATCTGGACAGAACAGAAGCACGCATTTTTTTTTAGAGCTCTCACAACATACTTCCAGTCGTGAAAATGAATGGAAACTTCTTGAAATCTTCAGCTGTGGCCATCACGTAGCTTACGAGTCATGTACACGTCAAGAACTTCTACTGCATTAAATTGAAGAACTGACACGTGGTCTAGTCCTCTAAACGAATTGGAAGTTATTGAAAGAAATCGTATGGTGGTGAAACATTTTAGTTAAACTGTGATATGTAAATTATGATTCCGAGGAATTGTGATGCATGCAAAATTCCTCATAGCTCACATCCGTGTAAAAACGCAGCTGCCTCTACCAGCTGTTCACTGTCAGTCAGCAGTGCATTGCTAACGGGAGGTGACGCTGATTCAGCAACTTTAATTAAGCAAAATATAGTTTATCAAAATACAATTGAACCACCAAATTAAATAATTTGAATGAATGTATACATTAGGCATATATCTGGTTGTTTTACATTGTGTTTAATGGTTCAGCAATGTAAATTCCGACCATTGGTTTATTAAGTTCTTGAAAATGTTTGAATATATCCAACTAAAAAATAAAGTATGGTAGGCCTACTGCTGTGTATACTAACCATTGCTCCAATCAGATGGGCTGCTTCAGCCCCCCTGCTACCACCTCTGAGACACCTGACTCGCAGCATTGTCCACGGACCTGATTTTGGCAAATGTTCTGCAAACTAGAGACGGTCTGTCTTCTCTGACTCTGGGAATAGATCGCAAGCTGCGTGGGTGTGCTTTTATATCCTCTTGGCTCCTGGTATTGGTCGATATAACGAGTTCTGTGTGCAACGTGACTTGGGGGGAAAATGCACGATGCAAGACGACACCTTGGCGCAGTACATTCTTATCATTTACCCACCCTATGCTTAGGACTCAACTGGAGTAACGTGACGCAATTGAGGCGCACCATGTGCATGATATGGATTATGGTTGCCACCCGTCTGATTTCCCCCCGGGTTTATCACGAAAGATTACCCATCAGCATTAATATCCCATGTCCTGTTTGTTCACATGAAGTTGTTCACCCTGCTTCACCCCAATTTTGAAACGCCAAAGCTGCCTGTGTGGGACCAATGTGCGCATTTGACCAATGCCTTTGAATAAAGCTTCTCTTTTATGTCTTAATGGATCCATCATCCACTCATCCACACACAGTGCCACCCACTACTAAGATGATATTATGTATAGGGGTGAATCAAATCAGACTGTATTGGCCACATATGTTGAGACACAAGGAATTTGGTTCTAGCCATTGGTGTCTGCTGTTTATGATACCTTTCATGCCAGCCTACATTTCAGTGACATAGATGTTCTCCTAACCTGCTTTCCTTCTTCTTCAAATCCACTGGCAGACCAGATACCAGATTATACTTTAGCATTAATTGCTTGTTGTTTGTTGGGAATGCAGTTAAATTCTGGTATGGTTAATATGAATTCAAGAAGATTTTTTTTCAATTTCAGTGAGCAGAGCAGTAGGTTATCAGCAGCACAGTCTCACACGCTGGCATAATAAATGATATGGACCACTGCCATCCTCTGCCTGCCAGGTCCAAAATCTTGATACTGCGTAATAGTGAACCTGTTAACCTATATGGAGTGCTCTCTGACCTGTCATGAAACAGTGAGGTAATCAAGGAAAGGTGGTGATTGTTTTATTGAAGTTAAAGCAAGACCCATTATTGTGTAACAGTGGAAATGCAAACATTCACTGAAGAAGGGGATTAACATGTTGCATTCTCAATGTTAGTCCAGTTGCAAGCAAGCACAAATACAATTTCTGAACCCAGCAGGTAAAGTTAATATTTGTGTAAAAATATTAAAAATTAATTTATCAAATGTACATCTACTCCAAATATTGGACACAAACAGGGCCGGCTCTAGGCAGGGGCCAGGGTGGGCTAAACCCACCTAAGCATTGTGTCTTGCCCACCCAAACAAAGTCAAGAAGTCAACGTTTTTTTTCTTTCTGTTTTTTTCAGTGTGCAATCTCAAACCCAGCTTGGATGTAGATGAGTTGGTGTTGAGCGTGATGGTAGCTAGCCCCCCCAGTTAGAACAGTCAGGCAGCTGCAGAGCTATACTATGGGGGCATGATTTTAAATATGCCCACAGAATGTAGCACTATTTAAAATTAAACATCAAATACCTTACCTACAAAATGCATAGCCTCACCATGTATCAAAATAAAATACTGTATTTTTGTATTTTGAAAGTACTAAAAACACTCTTTGAAATATCTTTCAATCAACTTGAGGTTGGTGTGTGTGGGAGCAACATACACGTTACTCATCTTGCACTGGTTCATCTTCCTGAATCGCAATGTTCTGATCTCAACAACTCTGGGCAAATTACAGACCGCATTCATTGTTATGCATGTTATGATGCCACTACAACTACAAAAATACACACCTATAAAGTATTTTGATACAAAATACAAAGCCATTTTCTTCAACAAAATAAAATACAAATGACAGCATACTATTTTGTATTTGAAATACTTATTTTAAATACATGTATCAGAAATACTCTCTCTGCGGCTCTTGGCTGCAGCAACTCAAACTAGGTAGTACTGATTTTTATGTGTCTTTGTTTTGTGTTGTCAATGTCAATTTTGATCCAATTTGACCACTTTTCTATGTTGCCCACCCAAAATTTCTACCAGCCCACCCAAATGTCGTAGGGTAAAACCGGCCCTAGACACAAACAATAAAACTTAAATACACCACAATCAAAATGGTCATGGTGAAAATGGTCATGGTGAGATGCACTAAAGTCTACCACCAAAAGAGCCCCATGTAGATCATGGTGGTGAGAATGCGAAGATCTGGGGTTGCTTTTGCTCTTTGGGCATCTGGACGAATCCCATGGGATCCATATAGCTCTGAGGCAAGAAGTTGGAACATCATGCTATCAGTTGTTGAGTTGAAACTCTGCTGACAATGGGTCATGCATGCACCAAGATAATTATCCTGAAACATTGCAACAAAACGGGGCTGGATTGGGACAAAAAATCGGCCCTGGTATTTTTGGTCCATGTGGCCCACATGCACCATGATTGGTCAGACACATTCCTTGCAGACAGTTTTTTTATTTTTTTTTATTACCGGTATTACTATTGATATTTGATATTGTATTGATATTATTGTCATTGATCATATTGGCCTATGATGGTCCAGGGGTGCTGTTAAACACACCATTTTAACACAGTTTGGGAGGAACAGAAATACCATTAACAGAGCAAGCAGGGCTCGTCTTCTGTCTAACTCAGCTAGGTGACATGAGTATTGGCTACCTGCATATCACTACACTGCTTGACAGTACCCTGCATCAAGGCTGGCCCTAGGCAGGGGCCAGGGTGGGCTAAGCCCACCCAAGCATTGTGTCTTGCCCACCTAAACAAAGTCAAGAAGTCAACTCTTTTTTTTTCAGTTGTGCATCTGCACAGTGTGCAGTCTCAAACCCAGCTTGGATGTAAATGAGTTGGTGTTGAGTGCAGTGGTAGCTAACTGGTATGCTTATGTATGTGTGTTAGGTAACCCCCCCTCCTGATGCCTTAAAGGAAATTTCACATAGATCTCTGTTTCCCAGTGTCACTGAGTGCTGTCAGCCTGAAATGCCTATAGCCACACCAAATCAAATACTATATTTTTGTATTTTGAAAGTACCAAAAATACTCTTTAAAAGGAGCATGATATCACTATGCAAACCTTCCATATTTATCTATTTAATCTATTCCTTCATCAGTAGACTGCATCTGTAGATTAAGTGGACACTGTTTCAGAACAACAGCTTTTCTCTGCCTACGAGATATGCCATAACCTGCAAACAGTCAACAAATGAATATGCTGACCTGCCCGTTACACCTCATAGCCTAAATACTGAATCAGAGATGCACTAAATAAGTCACAACTGAACTTGTCAAGTGGTATAAAGTGGAGACAAGTCTCTGACATTGTCAATGCATGCCCAGAATGATATTGCACTGTGTGTGTATTGCAATGTTGCATATCTGTAGGGTTTACAGACCTTCAAGCAGCACTCTAGCATATCAATGACCAATGTAACAACCCTGACAGAATATGATAAAAGACTATGGTGAACAAACATGAGCCTAATGCTTCATAATTATTCATTAGCTCTGAATTGGAATATGGAATTCTGCAGATTCAGAGTAAAGGGCCATGTTGGATAAGGTAAAGATTAGGCAATAATGATAATGACTGCCACACTGGCAAAATGGAATTAATCTTTAGCCATGATAATGCCTTGGTTTTAATGGCTTGGTTTATAGTTGATTCCACGTGGCATACTGACCAGAAGGCCTATGCGATTTAGCAATTTATAGGTGTAGGACTAAGGGTTGAGCCATTTTCTCCTGTGTGCAGCCTATTCGAGGGCGATTAAATCCCAATTGCCCCGCCCTCACTTGAAAAACTTGGATTTTCCAAACACTTTCCAAGGGAAATCAGTGCAATTGAAGGAATAATTCGTCAAGGTCTTTCTCTTGCAGAAGAAAACACTGAAAACTCTCTCAAGGAATGTACATTTCAACCGTTACTTTGGCCACTTTGGTCATCATTCCAGTGTTACTGAAAATATTTGCCCCCTACTTTTGGGAGGATGTTTTCTACTTAAAGGAGTTGGTTCGGATTTTACTCACGTTTGTTTCACGCAGAAAGAGAAGACCTTTATTTTTAGCTGTAGATCGATTTATAGAGCAGTCGGCCCTACACCCTAATAGGACATTTATCTTGTTTGAAAACAAATCCTATTCATATCAGGATGCGGACAAAGAAAGCAACAAAATTGCGAATGCTTTACGATCGCATGCTTGTTCACAGTCGGGGGAAACGGTGGCGCTCTTCATGAGGAACGAACCTACATTTATGTTTACGTGGCTTGCACTCGCAAAACTCGGATGCCCAGTGGCTTTTCTTAATCACAACATCAGGTCGAAGTCGTTGCTTCATTGTTTCAGCTGCTGTGATGCAAAAGTCCTCATTGCGGCTGTAGGTAAGGGTGCGATAATACCGATTATAAGGCGATAATAACAATTGAAAAAAGGCATTCAAACTCAATATAGGCCTACTAACAACCACCACCAAATCATGTTGTGGTTGAGCAGGCCTGTATTTGCAAGCATTTGCCAGTATTTGTTTTCTCTTCAGGCCCAATAAGTAGTCATCACCTTTTCTAGGTGGCCTGAAGTGTCTAGAAAGGTCATGATGTACACCTTTTTTTGAAAAAAAAAAAAAAAAATCTCTTCTGTTCTGTTGTCTATCTGTTCCTTTCACTAAAAATAGGTATTTTCTAGATGTTTTCTAGTGTACACACACTCATACATCATAGTGATACTGAAACAATCTCTTTTTATGTTATCATGTAGCCTATAGGCCTACTTCAGACAGGAGCTAGATTAATATTTTACCTTGGTAATCTCTAAATATGAGCAGAGCACAGACTGTGTTTGATATGTGGTATCTTTTGGCAGATCTTGAGGATGCTCTGACAGAAATCAAGACAGCGTTGGAGGAGAAGGGAGTTCGTGTGTTCATTATGACTAAAGAGTGCAACACCCCTCAGTTTATAAGCTTCACAGACAAAGTTGAATCTGCCTCTGATTTGCCCGTATGTCGTTCACTCCGCTCACAGATCACCTTCAAAAGCCCTGCTGTGTATATTTACACATCTGGTACAACAGGTAGGTTAAACAAAATGACTTTAGGACTACATGGCCAATATGAATTCTAGCACCTATGATTACAATAGGCTAAATTGTATTCCATTCGTAATACATACATTACAATTAGCTTGAGATGGATTTGCAAATTCGCAGCAGTGAGCTGTGTTACATGTGTTGTGTGCCCCTTAGGCCTTCCCAAAGCAGCCATGGTCAGCCAGACCCGTCTGTTGGCTGCACTCGCGGTGTTGGCTTCCAATGGTGTCACTGCAGGGGATGTCATCTACCTCAACCTGCCTTTGTACCATACAGCAGGTTTCCTCATTGGATTTATAGGAACCATTGAAACAGGTAATCCCTCACAGGCTGTTTGTTTTTTAGGCTGTGTTTCCTATGTTTGATTGGAATTATACGCATAGACTCCTGAGACTTCTGGCTGCTACATGTGCAGGCTTCTGGCCCTGGTCTTTGAAATCAGTGCATTCACAAGTTCCCCTCTAGAATGGCAATGAAAGAGCCCTTTGTGTACCTCAGCTGTTTCATAGAAGTAATCACATAAAAGCTGTCCCTAGGAGAAAAAAGAAAAGAGCCTAAGTAGGTCTCACCGCAGGTCAGTTTTGACCAAGTGGGTTAAAGTTCAGAACACTTTACTGTAATTTATAGGCCTTCTATCATTCACAATGCGGTGACCTTGCGATTCTTGCTTTACACAGGATATGCTGTTGTCTGTTTTAGAGTTGCTTTTTAGTGTGTTATGTAGGTTTGTACATTTTCTAAAATATGATTTTCTAAAATATGATTGGTAGGCTATTTGATGTATTTTGTGTGGTATTCCCATAGTTGGCAGAAGAACATAGAAGATGTTTGTATGCTGTTATCAACAAGTAAAGATGCTTGGAAAGCAGAGAGGTCATTCAGTGAAAGTATATGTTGGGAATCGACCCAATTTACAAATGCACCTGATGTCTCTGATGGGTGTTGTGATTCTTACTGTTGATACCATCTGTGACTGTCATTTGATATTCATGCTGCTGTATATCCTCTGCTCCAGACACGTTTGATGTCAAATTCAAGTGCTGTCTTAGGCCCCAATATGAATATGAATGAATATGAATCTTTTCAAGCCTAGAGTACCCTCTAACTGTAGTTCTCGTCTAAAGGGTGGCTGTTGAGGCCATTATACAGCATGCAATGCTTTTGTCTTACAAATAAACAAAAAAGTGAGGAAAAGTCTTTTACATGTCTCATCCTTACTTTCCTCATTTTTTAGGTTCCAGTATCGTTTTACGAAGAAAGTTTTCAGCTTCACAGTTCTGGGATGAATGCAGAAAGTACAACGTCACAGTTATCCAGTACATAGGAGAGGTCATACGCTATCTTTGCAACACACCAAAGGTGAGAACTCGCTTCACAGTTTATCTTAATCAAGAATAACAGGAAAAAGGCAAAGACATAACAAAATTAAATCATGAGTTCTATTTAATTTACCTTGCTGAATTGCAATACAAAGTTCTTGTATTATATAGTGTTGAATTACATGCTGGTGTTAATTTGGCTCCATATACAGTACCAGCTGAAGGTGCAGACTAAATACTCTTAACGTTACCCCAGGGAAACCAGTTCTGTCTGGTTCTATGGATTTCAGAGGGGGGTTGTGAGCGTGAGTGAGAGCGTCCCAGTGATGTCTCCAGCAGCAAGACAGCCATCAGGGCTGTGCCATACAGTGTGTCTCCTCTCAGCCACAGTCTGCCCGTCCTCCTAATCTGTTCATTCGCATTCACATAGAGCACAGCTGGTGGACAGAAATAGAAATAACCTTGAGAATGTAATTTTTTTTTCATAGACATTGCAGAATGTCCAGTGCCAATCCAGTTTCAGTGTTACACTTCATCATTTGTGTGAAAACATACTGTAGTTAAGCCAACTGTTAAATCTTTCTTTTAATAGTGTGTCAGGTCTTTGTGTGCAAAATCGTGTTTTATAGTCCCTTACATTTATGGGAGGGGGGTATATTTTGGATGTCACTTGGGTGTGGTTGGGAGCAAAGTAAACATTCTTTCTTTGGCCATTGAAACTGTATCTAGCAGCAGCAGTGTGGAGGCTCAGGTCACAGATGATCATGTGCTTACTCCCTCAAGAATGTTGAGTTTAAAGGCCCAGGCCTCCTCTAGGAATAGCTATTGGCCTTTACTTTAGAATACCAGGTTGCGGATCTATGAAATGGAATATCACGAATGCATTATGGAGTGGTTTAAGTAGAGTCGAGAGGGTCATGTTGAATATTTCTGATGATCAAGTAAAAAATCAACACATGGATAGCAACTAGAAACTAGAAAATGTAATTTCGAGGAAATTACCAGTGCATGAAAATATAAACATACTGTATATTAACATAAAATGCAAAACAAACTTTTATTTGATAACAGTTGGCAGAAGTCATAGTTGATAACAACTGACAGTTGAAATGGCTGAACAGTTAAGTAGTTTAAATAGTTAAATTATTTAATAGTGAATTATTGTAGTGAGGACATTTATTTTGAAACAGTTGTGGGCAGAGGAAATAGTTAAACAGGATCTGTAGAGCCAGATTGTATGTTTAAAGCCTGAGACAGAGTATATAGTTTAAAAGTTAAATATAGATAGTGTAATGGATGTTGATAGACAGAAAGTTGAATG
Source organism: Alosa sapidissima (assembly GCF_018492685.1). Classification (NCBI taxonomy): domain Eukaryota; kingdom Metazoa; phylum Chordata; class Actinopteri; order Clupeiformes; family Clupeidae; genus Alosa; species Alosa sapidissima. The sequence goes on from NC_055970.1 coordinate 30,556,789, forward strand.
GATGTTGATAGGCAGATTGTTTAATGGATGTTGATGGATAGTTTAATGGGTGGATGAGTGAATGGTTTGAAGAGGATGAATGGATAGAACGTTGGATGGAATGTGCCTTATTGTAGAATGGAGAGACAGAGAGAGTTGGCCTAGTTAAGCAGAAAGCAGTTGATACAGGTGCAATCAGTTTAACTGGCCCTTTGATGGGTCCTAGTTGAGCAGCTGGAAGTTGATACAGGTGCAAATCAAGTTAATTAGTCCATTGTGATGTCATAGTGCTAATGCAAAGTCTATGGGGAAAAATAAGCTTGTTTTTTGTTAATATCTCAAAAAGTATAAAGTTTACAAAAGTGAAAAATACATTCCTCAAGTGTCCTTTTCAAGACCTACGTTACAAAGTTTGAACGAAGTTTCTACGTTAAACGGTTGAAACTGAATTAGACGCAGAAATTTGGTGGGAAGAATAATAACTAGAAAATGTAATTTCGAGGAAATTACCAGTGCATGAAAATATAAATATACTGTAAATTAACATAAAATGCAAAACAAACTTTTATTTGGAAACAGTTGGCAGGAATCATAGTTGATAACAACTGACAGTTGAAATGTCTAAACAGTTAAATAGTTGAGTAGTTTAAATAGTTAAATTATTTAATAGTGAATTATTGTAGTGAGGACATTTATTTTGAAACAGTTGTAGGCAGAGGAAATAGGAACAGAATCTGTAGTCTTAATAGAGCCAGATTGTATGCTTAAAGCCTGAGACAGAGTATATAGTTTAAAAGTTGAATTTAGATAGTGTAATGGATGTTGATAGGCAGATTGTTTAATGGATGTTGGTGGATAGTTTAATGGGTGGATGAGTAAATGGTTTGAAGAGGATGAATGGATAGAAAATTGGGTGGAATGTGCCTTATATCCTTGTAGAATGGAGAGACACAGAGAGAGTTGGCCTAGTTAAGCAGAAAGCAGTTGATACAGGTGCAATCAGTTTAACTGGCCCTTTGATGGGTCCTAGTAGTGAGCAGCTGGAAGTTGATACAGGTGAAAATCAAGTTAATTAGCCCATTGTGATGTCATCAGCCCATGTTAAGTCTATGGGGAAAAATAAGCTTGTTTTTTATTAATATCTCAAAAAGTAAAGTTTACAAAAGTGAAAAATACATTCCCCACGTGTCCTTTTCAAGACCTACGTTACAAAGTTTGAACAAAGTTTCTACGTTAAACGGTTAAAGCTGAATTATATGCAGAAATTTGGAAGAAGACTTCGGATAACAGAACAGTGCATTTTCATGCACTGTAATAATAATAATAATAATAAGATTTCGGATAACAGAACAGTGCATTTTCATGCACTGTAACTAGAAAATGTAATTTGGAGGAAATTACCAGTGCATGAAAATATAAACATACTGTATATTAACATAAAATGCAAAACAAACCTTTATTTGATAACAGTTGGCAGAAGTCATAGTTGATAACAACTGACAGTTGAAATGGCTGAACAGTTAAATAGTTGAGTAGTTTAAATAGTTAAATTATTTAATAGTGAATTATTGCAGTGAGTACATTTATTTTGAAACAGTTGTGGGCAGAGGAAATAGTTGAACAGGATCTGTAGAGCCAGATTGTATGTTTAAAGCCTGAGACAGAGTATATAGTTTAAAAGTTAAATATAGATAGTGTAATCATGGATGTTGATAGACAGAAAGTTGAATGGATGTTGATAGACAGAAAGTTGAATGGATGTTGATAGGCAGATTGGTTAATGAATGTTGATGGGATAGTTTAATGGGTAGATGAGTGAATGGTTTGAAGAGGATGAATGGATAGAAAGTTGGATGGAATGTGCCTTATATCCTTGTAGAATGGAGATACACAGAGAGAGTTGGCCTAATTGAGCAGAAAGCAGTTGATACAGGTGCAATCAGTTCAACTAGCTTTTTGATGGGACCTAGTTGAGCAGCTGGAAGTTGATACAGGTGCAAATCAAGTTAATTAGCCCATTATGATGTCATAGTCCCCATACAAAGTCTATGGGGAAAAATAAGCTTGTTTTTTATTAATATCTCAAAAAGTATAACGTTTACAAAAGTGAAAAATACATTCCTCAAGTGTCCTTTTCAAGACCTACATTACAAAGTTTGAACGAAGTTTCTACGTTAAACGGTTGAAGCTGAATTAGACGCAGGAATTTGGTGGGAAGAAGAAGAAGAAGAAGAAGAAGAAGAAGAAGAAGACTTCGGATAACAGAACATTGCATTTTCATGCACTGTAATAATAATAATAACTAGATGTACCGCAGAGCGGTACAAAATATGACTGCCGCCCAGTCCAGCACATTTTTTCCAAAAAAATAAATCACGCTGAAAGGCCTATATGATTCTAACTGTCTCACTAAATTGCATTATCCACACTCAATTCTCACTGGTATCTGCTAGACAACAAGTACCGAAACATGATTAGTTCATAGATTTCACATGTAAAATTCATTTTATACAACCCCACCCCCATCTTGCCTGTTCATAATTCTGAGAAATTCTTGAAATGTGTGCATGTGTGCGTGTACACGTTTATGTTTATGTGTGTGTGTGTGTGTGTGTGCGTGCTTGTGTGTTTGCCTGCGTATGTGTGTTTGTGCATGTGCATGTATGCATACATATGTCTACTGTGTGAGTATGTGTCATACGTATGATTACTGTGAATGTATGTGTGTGCGTGTGTATCTGTTTATGCACATGTGTGCACATGGAATGGGTTAACATGACCCCTGGAGGCAAACATACGGAAAAAATTGGTCATCCTAGGCCCTACGGTTCTCAAGATATTCACAGAAAACTGTGTCTGCCCTACCCTCCTTTCAGGGGGTCCAGTACAGTGGGGGGGCTACAGATCAAAACGAAAAATGATGGTGCCATGCTATCCATGTGGGGTTACATGCCCACCAAGTTTCATGTACCCCGGTCTTCACTGTACTGCACTGTAATAATATTAAGAATAATTCTAATAATAATAATACTAAGAAGAAGACTTCGGATAACAGAACAGTGCATTTTCATGCACTGTAATAATATATGTAACACTCCACTGTAAGTTCGCTGCATAGTAAAATTATTGATTTATCTGTTGATGTATTGATCCCATGCCAAAAACAAATATTGAATTATTTTTGACTGTTATAGTAGAAGATAACTTAAGTATACTATATGTTGTATCATACTGTATGCTCAAAGGATTATTCAAGTGACACAAGTCAACACTGCAACATCAACAGTTGTGCTACAGTATGGTACAGTGTGACTGAAATCCAGGACAAATGACATTTATGAGAGTCGCGCGCCTTTCCTAGAGCTTAATTACCATATCAAATTCACAAATGGGCGCATGGGGGCATTTCCACTTGGCTGTTCCACAGCAGTGGCAAAAATAGACTTCACTCTTATTTCTGCCCCCCACTCGACACCGCTGGGCTATCATGTTGTTTGAGCTTTCAATCACTGCGAAGAGAGAGCTTCTTCATTTGACACATAACAACGTTTTTAAAATGCACGTGTTCATGTGTTTGAAAGCCATACCTCATGCCAACAGTGTAAAAAAGAACACTATGCAGAGAAAGTGTTTGCCCATTTATGACTACCATATGGCCTCCCCAATTATTGGCACCCCTTGTAAAGATGAGTGTAAAGGGTTATACATAAATCACCTCTTGAGTGAAGCAAATGTATTCTGATAAATACATTGCAGAATTTAATTACAGTGCATGAAAATGCACTGTACTGTTCTTCCTAGGCTTCTTATTATTATTACAGTGCATGAAAATGCACTGTACTGTTCTTCCTAGGCTTCTTCTTCTTATTATTATTATTATTACAGTGCATGAAAATGCACTGTACTGTTCTTCCAAGTCTTCTTATTCTTACAATTATTACAGTGCATGAAAATGCACTGTACTGTTCTTCCTAGGCTTCTTCTTCTTCTAACGCAATTAATGCAGCTTCAACTGTTTAACGTAGAAACTTCATTCAAACTATGTTACGTAGGTCTAACTTAGGACATCTGGGCAATGTATTTTTCATCTTTGTAACTTTTATACTTTTTAAACTATTTATTAAAAACTACTCAAAATTTCCCTATAGACTTAGCATTAGGCTGATGACATCACAATGGACTAATTAACTTGATTTGCACCTGTATCAACTTCCAGCTGCTCATCTAGGCCCCATCAAAGAATCAGTTGAACTGATTGCACCTGTATCAACTGCTTGCTGCTGAACTAGGCCAACTCTCTCTGTGACTCTCCATTCTACAAGGATATAAGGCACATTTCATCCAACTTTCTATCCATTCATCCTCTTCAAACCATTCACTCATCCACCCATTAAACTAACCATCAACATCCATTAAACAATCTGCCTATCAACATCCCTTCAACTTTCTGTCTATCAACATCCATTACACTATCTACATTTTTTAAACTATATACTCTGTCTCAGGCTTTGAGCATACAATATTGGCTCAATTAAGACTGCCGTTGAGCAATTAGAATCCTAGGCCAGGTGGCAGGCTATATTAAACCTCATCTACCTAGTTCAGTCATTCCAACTATTAAACCTCATCTACCTAGCAAATAATTTAACCTTTTAAACTATCCACCTATTTAACTGTTCAGTCATTCCAACTATATTAAACCTTATCTACCTAGTTCAGTCATTCCAACTATATTAAACCTCATCTACCTAGCAAATAATTTAACCTTTTACACTATCCACCTATTTAACTGTTCAGTCATTCCAACTATATTAAATCTCATCTACCTATATTAAATCTCATCTACCTAGCAAATAATTTAACCATTTAAACTATCCACCTATTTAACTGTCCAGTCATTCCAACTATATTAAACCTCGTCTACCTAGCAAATAATTTAACCTTTTAAACTATCCACCTATCTGTTCAGTCATTCCAACTATATTAAACCTCATCTACCTAGTTCAGTCATTTCAACTATATTAAACCTCATCATGTTTGTTACCAATTAGCACATCATCTGTTTTAACAATATATTTCACACCATATGTTTTGCATTTTCATGCACTGGTAATTCCCTGGAATTGCGTTTTCTAGTTATTTTTATTCTTCTAACGCAGTTAATGCAGCTTCAACCGTTTAACGTAGAAACTTCATTCAAACTATGTTACGTAGGTCTTACTTAGGACATCTGGGCTTTGTATTTTTCAACTTTGTAACTTTTATACTTTTTAAACTATTAATTAAAAACTACTCAAAATTTCCCCATAGACTTAACATTAGGCTGATGACATCACAATGGGCTAATTAACTTGATTTGCACCTGTATCAACTTCCAGCTGCAACCAGCCAGTTAAACTGATTGCATCTCTATCAACTGCTTTCTGTTGAACTAGGCCAACTCTCTCTGTGTCTCCATTCTACAAGGATATGAGGCACATTCCATCCAACTTTCTATCCACCTATTTAACTGTTCAGTCATTCCAACTATATTAAACCTCATCTACCTAGCAAATAATTTAACCTTTTAAACTATCCACCTAACTGTTCAGTCATTCCAACTATATTAAACCTCATCTACCTAGTTCAGTCATTCCAACTATATTAAACCTCATCATGTTGGTTGCCAATTAGCACATAATTTGTTTTAACAATATATTTCACACCATATGTTTTGCATTTTCATGCACTGGTAATTTCCTCGAAATTACATTTTCTAGTTTATTTAATTATCTATTTATTTTTACCCCTGCATTTAATACTTTCTACAATTTCCCAATAAGACAGCACTTGTTTTTCTTGTGTCACAAAGTTGGACGATACAATCAGGGGATTTGAGACCATTCCTCTTTACCACATGTGTTCAGATCATCCAGGAGACTGAGGTCATGATGGTAGCTTCATTTTGAGTCCAGTAAAACACATTTTGTGTTGATCTGGGGTGCGTTTCCCAAAACCATAGTTGCTAACCTGTTAGCAACTTAGTTGGTGGGGAAACTCACCCCAGGACATATGTTTTGGGTCATTGTCCTGTTTGGTGACTCAATCATGATGCACTTTTAGTCATGACATACACAGGCAGATATTTATTCCTGGATTAAAGGTCCTGGTATTTCACTGAGTTCATGATGGCATGTACCCTAGGTTCCCAGGGCATTTGGATGTCACAATGTCCTATCCCATACTTCCCATACTTAACTGTATTGTGAGAAAAGAATCTTAAGTTGATGATACTTCGATGATACATTTTCTTCTTTTTTGTAATGCACCAAAGGTGAATGTTCTGCTATCCCTTTTACTTATTTTTTGCCAAGGGTGTCAATAATTACAGATAATGATGGATTTCTCCATAGGATTTTCTGATGACAGGCAGTTCAAAATTGAAATAGTTTAACAAACATGTAGGTGTTCACTCAACCACAAATCCCGTAATCAATCAGATAATTCACAACAGAATTAGTAGCCTACTCAGAAAACATTGTTCACTGGGGCCACACGTGGTGTGTCGATGTGAGTTTGTTTTCACACTTTTTTCTCTGCTTTTGGTGGCATGAGTCTGAGCAAAATCTCTTAATACCTGTTTTTTCCACTAGAAACAAAATGATAAAGACCATAAAGTGAGACTTGCCATTGGCAATGGCCTTCGCACAGATGTATGGAGGAAGTTTCTGAATCGTTTTGGCAACATTCAAATTCGAGAGTTCTATGCATCCACTGAGGGAAATGTGGGATTTGTCAACTACATCGGCAAAATTGGTGCAATTGGCCGCGTCAACCTTTTCCATAAGGTAAGATCTGCTTAAAAATGATTATGACAGTGTCATAATTTGCGGTTAAACGCACCCCAGCTTTGAAATGTCAAGCTACCTAATAAGCTGAAGTGAGTGAGGGCATGCAGCCAAATATTAATATGCTAGGTTTCATAAGCATGTTTATGTCTGTGTACAAATATGGGTAAAGACCCTATACCTCTGAGGAGCACTGACCCTACACGTAGTAAATAAAGAACACCTTGACCTGGAAACCTGCTGTTGTCTTTTTATTTAATAATCAATAGATATTTGTAGCATCTATCTAAGTATGGTACGTAATCTCTAACCAAAAAAGTTCTCTTTGCTTTTATTCCTTGCAGACACTTTTTCCTTATGCCTTGATAAAATACGATACTGAGAGAGATGAACCAATGAGGAACGCCAAAGGTCTCTGTATCAAAGCGCCCAAGGGTGAGTACATTGATGCACCATACAGCTCGTCCTTTCCTCGCCACTCTGGATTCACAGATCATGGTAATGGAATTGTGGAACTGTTGTAACTATCAGGACATTTCTCCACGGTGGTGTTGTTGATGTGATTATGATCCGCTCCCATACACATGTGTGTTCCAGGAGAGACCGGACTGCTGGTTTCAAAGATAACAGACATCGCTCCTTTTGTGGGATACGCTAATAACCAACAACAGACCGAGAAGAAGAGGCTTCGAAATGTTTTTAAAAATGGGGACCTGTACTTCAACAGTGGAGATCTTTTGAGAATCGATTCGGAAAACTTCATCTATTTCCAGGATCGTGTTGGAGACACATTTAGGTTCAAAACCTTACTCCCTGAATATGCTTAAACCAGCTCTGTGCACAGATATTCATTCACACAGTTTCTCCCTTTTCTTTATGCTGACTGCTGACTATGTCTTTTCAGCCTGATATGAAATCTTCACTGATATGAGTGGATCAATTCCTTGCTAAACTAGGTTATGTTTGATCAGTTATCTTCCATTTACTGAGTCTTGTGTTTCAGATTTGAGGGTGATGAACTATTTAATCTCTAATGCCTCAATAATAATGATCTCTAAACAAGGCTTTATTTTACAACACAATACGAACTCTGGAGAGGTGCACCTTAAAACCAAATTATGTATGAATTCATACCAAAACAGAGGGAGGGGTTCAGCATATGGAAGGTGGTCTTATAGCGGCATTTGTTATTATAACAGACATCCTGGCTGTGTTTTTCTGCAGTGACACAGTATATGTGAGGTCCAAAGAAACAGTAAGACAGTTTCACTGTAGTCAGATGCCAGGCAACATGGTATCAGTATCCCTAACTCAGGGCATCCGGAAAAGTGGATGTGAAGTGAAGATTTGTAAATACCAACATTATTTCATGAACCTGTTTTAGCACAACATGTATTAGCAGTAAAGGTCAAAAGGCAGACTGAAATGTGCATCACACACTGCCCACAGTGCATGGAGGCAAGATAAATAAGTCAAAAGAAAGTCACAACAAAACTCTGTGTCCTTAGAAGTAAATTATATGATGTAAATTATATAATGTTAAAGGTGCAAGCTTCCCCAAAAAGTTCAGGATAATTTTATTCTGTATTTTCTCTGAAAGGTGGAAAGGAGAAAATGTGGCAACAACTGAAGTCTCAGATATTGTAACAATGATTGACTTTGTAGAGGAGGCCAATGTGTATGGAGTTCAAGTTCCAGGTATGGGGAACTGAAACCTTTTCATCAATCTTTCACATTCACTACTATGGCGTCAGTGTAGTGGTGTATTCTTGCTAAGAAATACTGTTGCATTGTTTTCTGAAGGCCATGAAGGGAGAATTGGGATGGCTGCGATAACCATCACAAAAGGAAAGGAGCTGGACTGTAAGAACATGTTCAGCCATGTTGCTAGTTATCTCCCTGCATATGCCCAACCACGTTTCATCAGAATACAGGTAACCTTTTTGACCTTTTGTTCTGAATTTGATAGGATGCATGCCATTATCTATTGTATATAGCCACAGCACTGAGGTTGTAAGAAAATCCACCGATTCCTGGAAACTGATAACCTGTGTGACTTCCAGAATTGTGTTGAGGTTACTGGAACGTTCAAGCAAATGAAGAAGACGTTAGTGGAAGAAGGCTTCAACCCCACCTTGGTAACGGATCCCCTTTTTTTCCTGGATGACAAAGACAAGAGTTATGTACCTATGACTGAGGACATTTTTCAGGCAATTGTGTGCGGAAATATCAAGTTGTAATCAGATATGACATGCACCATTCCTTTGCATTAGCTTGCTCTCTAGATTTGTACGTGAGAATTATAATGGATATTTTCTGTGCATTGTTTTTATTTCTTTGTATGATTTCACCTCAGGGACTATGTTTATATTTCCCCCAAGACAACATTATGTGTTAGTAATGCCTAGAGAAATGAACAGAAATAGCATCAAAGAATCTTTTTGAATCTTACTTTTAAATTGAAAAAGAAAAAATGCTTATATCTAAATTGTACTGGCAAATATCTGCAGATATCCATGTACAAAGTTAGTGACCCCATTCCATTACCTTTCATGATTCAAGGACAATTTCAATTCCCTGATAGTGTATCTTAGAACTTGCAGATAAAGAGGTTAAACATTGATATGCTGAAAGGAACCTACTTCTGTTAAGTGTCACAGCTGTATTAGTGAGTGTGTACGTGCCTGAGTTGTGATTCAGCCAGCATGACGTGTAATGCAACATTTGGCATCAATTTTTGCTCACGTCCTTAGGGGCTCCGTATAAAAGCACAAGCCCAAAGACAAACATGCCCCACAACATGCCCCTCAAACATGACAGACATGAAACATGCCCCAACTGGTCCCTAACAAGTCAAGAACTAGGCCTACAGTGCATTCTCCTCCAAGATGCCTGGAGCATTGTACTCAATGTCCCCAAATATGTTGCTGGCTGCACTGCATTCTAAGCCATTCTATGTTACACACCCCATAGCTGTTTTGTCATTCAAAATGTTAGAATGGCTTAGAATGCAGTGCAGCCAGCAACACATGTTATGTAGGCTATGTAGAGTATTGGTCTTCACAACTGAACGTAAATGCCCCCGCCCCTTTTTTACAATATAAAAATGTCTAGTCATTTGTTATACCAATAGGCCTACTATAATAACAGTGCCGCATGGGGATTTGAAGAAAGAGGACCTATGCAGGCTATTTTTTAGACCATTCATTGTTCTAACAAAGTGTTCTATCATCATGGTCATGCGATCATTGAGGGCGAAGAGTGTCCAGCGCTCCACGCTCAACTTGTTTACCATTATGAGTGCACCATCTGTGTAGCCTACTTGCACCCATTGTGTTTCTACGTTTTCCTATTATTGGGGGCCAAGCAGCGAAGCTGCGAGGCAACCCATAGTGATTCTACGTATTCTTCTTCTTATTATTATAACGAAACGATCATTTGCCATTGAACCATACAGTAAAAAGTTGAGAAATTTGGCACATTGATTCGTTACAGGCATATGTTTAATTTCAGAAAGTTTGATGTCTGCACCTGGAGTGCTCTAGCACCACCAACATTTAAAATGTTGTATTACATCTATGCACTTACCGTACACCACATTTTGAACATTAACAAACATATTTGGAATCCTTGGATGAGACCGAACTCGACGCACCCCATGACGTCAATTTCCGCCATGTTGGATCTTCCGCCATATTGGATGTCATCAAAAACACTTAAAAGGCATCAAAGTTCACAAAGTTTGTCCGACTTTTGACCAATAGGTGGCGCTATAATTAGCAAAATTACGTTTTAGCCTGTAACGGGTCATGTGTTTGGAATTAAAGCATATTAGTAATATCTGTTAATACCTTGAGAGGTCCTTAGGCCGCCACATGCCAACATGTGACGTCAACATAAATGATCCAACCGCCATATTGGATGTCATGAAAAACACTTAAAAGGCATCAAAGGTCACAAAGTTTATCCGATTTTCACGAAACTTGACGCAGATGATCTTCAGACCATGACTCATAAATGCATTGCTTTTTGGAGCCATATTGAAAACCCATTGCCTGTGGTGACCAATTAAGTTTGGCGGTGAAGCCGCCAAACAGGAAGTGAAGTGATCTCAGCAAGACTTTCGTGTATCAACACCAAACTCAGTACATGGTCTCAGGACCCAATTAGGAAGAAGCTCAATAAATTTGATGACCTTTGACCACTAGGTGGCGCTATTATCACAGGAAGTGGGCTCATATTTCAGCAATGCTTTCACGTATTGAAACCAAACTTAGTATATGGACTTGGGACCTTATCCTGAGGACACAAAATAAATTTGGTGACCTTCAACCACTAGGGCGGCGCTAGAGTAACAGAAGATTAGGTCATATCTCAGCAATGCTTTCACATGTCAAAACCAATCTTGGTTCATGGACTCAGGACCAAATCCTAAGGACACACAAAAAATGTAGCAACCTTTGACCACTAGGGGTGCTATAATTTGCAACACTTTCTCGTATCGACACCGAACTTGGTACATGGACTCGGTACCACACCCTGAAGACGCTCAATTAATTTAGTGACCTTTGACCATTAGAGGCACTATAATTATCAACACTTTCTCGTATCGACACCAAACTTGGCAAGTGGACTCGTGACTACAACCTGAGGACACACAATAAATTTGGTGATGTTTGAGGTATGCATATGTGTGGGGGGCTATTGGGGTGTGTGGCTGAGGAGGTTTATCCGTGTATATGTGTGTTGGACGGGGGGGTTAATTGGGTGTGTATATAATGTAACAACATTAGGTTGCCATGACAACTCCTGCTAACTGCTTGGCCCCCACATTGCTGCTTGCAGCTATATTTATTATTATTCCGTCATGGACGTCTATGGCAGCCCATAGAACCGTCTGGTAAAAAGTTGTAAAATTTGGCACACAAATTAGGCACAGTCCCATTATTAATTTCACCAAGTTTCAAGTTGGCACCTCGAGCACTCTAGCGCCACCAACAGGCCAAAGTTGGACGTGCGTTCATACAAGTAACTTTTGACCCGTTGGCTCGATTGTTAAATATGAGGTATCGTTGGAATCCTTGGACCAAGCAGAGTTCAACACACCCTATGATGTCATTTTACGCCATGATGGATTTTCCGCCATATTGGATTTAATCAAAAACACCTAAAAGTTTTCACAGGTCACAAAGTTTGTCCGATTGACACCAAACTTGACACACATAATCTTTAGTCCAAGCCTCAAAAAAGTTATCCTTTTTGTCTTCAAATCTAAAACCGTTCGCCCGTAACAGCCAATCATAATTGGCGGCGAAGCCACCAAACAGGAAGTGAAGTGATATCTCAGCAAAGCTTTCACATATCAAAACCAAACTCGGTACTTGGGGTCAGGACCAAATAAGGAGGAGGCTCAATAAATATAATGACTTTTGACCGATAGGTGGCGCTATAATTAGCAAATTTACCTTTTGGCCTATAACGGGTGTTGTGTTTGGAATTAAAATGTACTAATTGTGATTGTTAATACTATGGGAGGTCGTAAGTCCGACAGATGTGAATTTGTGACGTCAACGTAATTGATCCAGCCGCCATATTGGATTTAATCAAAAACACCTAAAAGTTTTCACAGGTCACAAAGTTTGTCCGATTGACACCAAACTTGACACACATAATCTTCAGTCCAAGCCTCAAAAAAGTTATCCCTTTTTGTCTTCAAACCTAAAACTGTTCGCCCATAACAGCCAATCAAAATTGGTGGCAAAGCCACCAAATAGAAAGTGAAGGGATATCTCAGCAAGGTTTTCTCGTGTCAAGACTAAACTTAGTACATGTGCTCAGGACTCAATTAGGAGGAGGCTCAAGAAATTTGGTACATTTTGACCACTAGAGGGGCGCTATAATCACAGGAAGTAGTGTCATATCTCAGCAATGCTTTCACATATAGAAACCAAACTTGGTATATGGACACAATACATTTGGTGTACTTTGACCACTAGGGGCGCTATAATTAGGAAGACTTTTTCGTATCGACACCAAACTTGGTACGTTGATTTGTGAACACATCCTAAGGACCCACATTTAATTTGGTGTGCTTTGACGACTAGGGGTGCTATAATTATCAACACTTTCACCGATTTAAACCAAAGTTGGTATGTGGACTTAGGAGTACATCTTGAGGACACACAATAAATTCGGTGACCTTCGAATCCAGTCCAGTCCAATCCAATTCAATCCAATCAAGTCCAATCCAATCTAACACAACACAGTCAAGTCCAGTCCAATCCAATCCCAACTCCTGCTCAACTGCTTAACTGCTTGGCCCCCTCATTGCTGCTTGCAACTATATTTATCAGTGTGAATGCACTCATGTGAATGAATACACAGTGCTAGTGACGACCTAGTGACCATCCAAAGGATTTACATCTTATTATTGTGTATAAAAAATATTACATTAAAAAGGAAAAATGGTTGTGCTTTTGATTTTTGAATAATTTTTAAAACAGTATAGTTCTCTACTTCAACTCAATTAGCATTTTGACTTTGCAACTTTCACTTGTATTGGAGTAATATTTGACAAGGTGTATCTGTACCAGAGCCATATAAAGGTAGAGTTGCGACAACTCCATTGACGCTAATGTTCCATTTTTTTCCAACAATGGCTGCTAACGGAAGCCTCAAATAGTTCCCGGAAGTTAAGTAAGGGATAATGTATAGAACGCCGGTCATTATGGGGAAAATAAGTCCCGACAGGGCGAACCGGACCCCGACGCGTCAGCGGAGATAAAAGCCCAATAAAAGCCCAATAAATGGAAATGGAAATGGAAATTTCCGGAAACTTTCCATGGGAAGTTAAGCTGGGGAATTTTGGGAATATTCCAAATTGGAAACTTTCATGGAATTAAAGGAAATTATGGGAATTTACGGGAATTAACTGGGAATTTTTGGTAATTCATACTGTTTCATATACAAACATTAATATTTTGTTTCGTAATAAGCAATATGATTTGTTTGTTCGTATTTTCGCTTAGCTTAGCATACAAAGCTAGCTACCATGCTAGCGGGAATCCCATTCTCTACCTATGGTTTACTAGCGTGCTAAGCTAGCAACACTGAAACCACTGAACTGCCCAAGATAAACCATGCCAAACCATTCAACAACAAAATCCGATTGGTTGGAACATTAACTGACTATCAGTTTGTTCAGTTAAAATCCCAGAAAATGGTAAAAAAAAAATTAAAAAAAATATATAATGACACAACATACCACCCTAATCAAACCTTATAGATCATTTAAGTTATATATAAATTGTCAAGCTTAATCAGACAGATTAATCATCCCATTACAGTTTATGCAAAATGATGTACACCCATTTGAATGAGGACAAAAGTGACGACAAGCCAATAACTGGGCAACTCTGTTTGCAAACTTCCCCCAGTTATTCCAACATGAGATGACATTTTCACTGGGAATTTATTTTCCCCATGCACATGAACACGCCATAGGTTTCCTTTATGTCTAGTCTATGCTGATTGCTGTGTGCATGGGATTGACGTATGTGCAGGGTAGAAATTTGACTGAAATTGCATTAAATCAGGTTGTTTTAACTAATATCATGCTGCAAGATGGGGTTTCCACTACATTTAAGTTCCCTGTTATAGACAAACTTGCCATATTAAAAATTCCCAGTTTATTCCCATTATTTCTCGTTTATTCCTGTTTCACTAGTTCGCCCTTCTATATGATTGCTTCAGCTAGACTAGAAAGTATGGGAGAAGTGCGTGTTTGGCAAGGTAGCTGTCCGTGGTCCTGGAGTGCCTGGAGCGGATATCGCGATAGAGCGATGACCGCTTGCACCCCCTGTGTAAGGAGGATGAGTAACAGGGCAATTGGTGAAATGGAGGAGTAGGGGGAGGAGGGGGGATGATTTCGCGAACGTCGGAGCGTGTGACGTATGGAAAAGGAGGTCGGCTTAAATAGGCCTACCCTGCGGCGGCAGTGGGTGAGTTAATTGCTGTCAATCATCCCGAAGGCTCCACCCGAACTTTGTTTATAAAACATCATTTCACTAGTTCGCCCTTCTATATGATTGCTTCAGCTAGACTAGAAAGTATGGGAGAAGTGCGTGTTTGGCAAGGTAGCTGTCCGTGGTCCTGGAGTGCCTGGAGCGGATATCGCGATAGAGCGATGACCGCTTGCACCCCAAAAGATCACAGAGAAAGGCCGCTACCAACTACATAAGTGCTTGCTGAGCGAGTCGTAAATCCGCTAGATTGGAGCGGATGTAAGACTGGTAGGCATCCGAGGACCAACGGCCCAGTATTTTAATTTGTTGCTCCGATAAGCCGTTGAGCGCAGCTGTTGTGGCAGCTCCTATCCTGAAGGAGTGTGCGGAGTAGCGATCCGCGGGAAAACCAGATTTGACTAGAATGGTTTTTTAAGAGTGTCTGGAATCTGTGGCGAGTGATGGGTAGCCCTTCGTCTGACACGAAGGGCGGGCTAGTAGACGAAGCTTGAGCTGACCGATATGAGATGTAGTGAGATAGGTATTGGAAAGGCTGAAGATCTGAGGCGGAGTTAAATGGATATGGAGTGTCCTTTTCGGGACTGATCGGTTTTACTCTGTTTGATGGTAAATCGAATGGTGTCTTGGTCTAGCTGCTCTAGATCTGCGATGCACGGGTGGACATCGGGAATGAAGAGAGACGAAGGGCATGTAAACTCGCTACATCTCAGCAGCCCAAAAAGGCCAGTAGAAACATAACGGAGATGGTGGAATCGGAATGCGGTGACATGAACCCTTTGCGAAGGGTAGCGAGGCAGGTGGCGAGAATGCTTGAGGTAATGGGAAGGCGGGAGTCTTGGGGGACTGGATGTTGCCTACGGATACCTTTAATTAACAAGCCTATCCTGGTGTCGGAGAAGGGGCATTCGGAGCCGTGGGGGCATTTGTAGAAGAAATGAATGCCAGCTAGGTAGACTCTAATGGAAGAAACTTTGATCCCGAGTGAAGTGTGGGCGTAGGTGATAAATGATGATATGGTGACTGCATCGAAACTGGGAAATGGTAGTGAGTGCTTTGCGTGGAACTGTTTGAAGCACGACCAAGCAGTCCAGTAGGACTGCATGGTCCTGGGTGCGAGGGCTTGAAGGGCTAGGTCGGCCGTGATGGGCTGAAGATAGCTGAGGGGGTGGTTTATGGGAAGATGGTCTCCGAAAGGCTGGGGAGTGGAGTAGGGTACGGGTCCGCCTCTGGAGCCGAGCTTCTGAATCTCTGGAATTTAAGACGATAGAGAGAGTCAGCAATTCCATTGTGGCAACCGGGGACGTGCGCGGCTCTTATAATAAGCTGGTAGCTGGCTGCTATCCAGATTAGACGCCTAATAAGAGGGGAAAGCGCAGGCGATTTTGAGCTCGAGTTATTAATGACGTGCACTACGGCTTCGTTGTCGTTGTGGATTATCACACTCTTGGAGGTCCACTCATTCCCCCAGGTAGGGCCGTGATGGCTACGGGGTAGAGTTCGAACACGGCTGACGATTCGTTTCCAGTTGTTAGCTCTCTGAACTCTAGTGGCCACGGGGATGCAAACCAGCGCCCTTTGAAAAAGCCTCCGAAGCCTGTTGAGGGGGCTGCGTCGGTGTACAACTGGAGCTCTTCTGGAGATGATTGGCAGTCGTCGTAGAACATGCACAGACCATTCCATTCGTCTAAAACATCCTCCAGAGTTTGATATCAGCCAGACACTGGGCATCTAGAGATACGACGTCTTCGAGAGATGGGGTTGCTGAGCGCAGTTTAGGAGATGCGAGATGAAAGGGCGGCCCTGGGGAATGAGTTGACTAGTGGACACTCGACCGCGCCGTGACTGGGGCTATTGCAGAGGGGACAAGATGGCTTAAGTCCTAGGAAAACACGGTTATGGAGCTCCATATCGAGCGCGCCCCAGTAGGGGTTTTAGTTCCAGAGGCCGACTCTGGCAGCGCATTTTGCTGAAAACAACCGGTGGTAGCCTACGTATGAAAATGAGCTCCACCGTAGGATACGGCTAGGCCGGCGATGATGGCCAGGTAGTCATTTAGCTTAGTCATTTGCGTCGACTGGAGAACACGAAACAGACGACTTCTGTGTAGTTGGTAAAAGCTACGGTGAACTCGGGAAATGACAGGGTTTTTGATGCTGGGCCAGAATTTTTTAGAGAAAAACCAGTTCGCCGCAAACTAGATCCCGGTTATGAGAGGGAATAGGAAGGGAGGGAAGAATGGTAGAAAGGTCTACGTCTGCACCTGACAAGATGAGGTTCCTGGTGGACGCTGTGACGGGTGGTGGTTCGAATGCTGCAGCGTGAGGAGGCGGTGGCAGGGCCTGTGCTGTGGCTAAAGAATAGTTTTGCTGCCGGAACGGGACGTCGTGGTCCGAAGCACTCGCTGAGTGCTGATGACCCGCTGCTGCGGGCTGGTCTAGCGCGGAGCCGGGGAAGAGATGGGAAGGGAGAAAAGGGGGGAGGGAGGGAGCGGTCGCTGACGCGACCGGAAGGGGAGCAACCTGGGACAGGGTCGCGGGAAGTGGGACGGGGAAGGAAAGAGGGTTAGGGGGGAGTAGCGACGCTGTCGCTATCGGCGCCGACTGAGACCAGGTGCTCGCTAACTCATAAGAGAGATGGGGAGCTAGTGAGGTGACTCTTCGAGCTGACGCTTCGTGAGTTGAGGCGTGCTGTACAGACGTGGCTCCCGGAATGGAAAGGGGAGGGGGGAGAGGGGGGAGGGAGGGAGCAGTCGTCGGAACGACTGGAGGTGGGGCAGGCCTGGACCGAGTCCTGGCTAGGGGAGGTGGATGGGGGAGGGAAAGAAGGAGTGGGGGGAGTAGCGACGCTGTCGCTACCGGGGCCGTCTGGAGAAGTGGGGTTGGACCCGGAAATACGGCGGAGATGCGGCGGGAATGGGCCTGAGCCGCTGACGTGGCAGTGGCTGTGGCTGAAGCAGCGGAATGATACGCTCTGAAGCGTGTGGTGCCGGAAAGTGCTGTCGGCGTGTCCGGTTCGCGAGGTGGCTGGTGGTGTGTGCTTCGTCCGGCTGAATGGCCGGCGGAAGGAACCGCGTCGGGATGCCAGAAGGAGCAGCTTGCTTCCTGGTCTGGGGAGGAAAACAAAGTGAGGGAGCGGGAGGGCGAAAAGACCGGGTTATCCGACTGCGTTAGAAGGCGGAGGAGATGGAACTTCCTATCCGACATACGGAACGCGATGCCGCGGGAATGGAGAGTGCTGCGGATGCGAGCCACTGTCCAGTGGGTAGGGTCAACGCCTTGCTGGCGCTGGGTGGATTTCCAGTTCCATGAGAGCTGTCTTGTCAATGCGAACAATACGCAGACTGAATGATTTCGCGAACGTCGGAGCGTGTGACGTATGGAAAAGGAGGTCGGCTTAAATAGGCCTACCCTGCGGCGGCAGTGGGTGAGTTAATTGCTGTCAATCATCCCGAAGGCTCCACCCGAACTTTGTTTATAAAACATCATTAATTTCCATATATTCCCGTTAATTCCAATGGAAAGTTTCCAACTTTGAAAATTCCCGGAATTTTGCAACCCTAGTCTCTGACTCTGCAGCCCAAAAGCTGTGTCTTATTGTACAGATGCACACAGAAAATAGGAAGCAAGACATAGTTGTTTTTATAAAATTTTACCCATGCCGCAAGTCAAGTCATTACAAGTCAAAGGGGCAAAGTCAGAGTCGAGTCTCGAGTCAATAGCATGGAAGTCCAAGTCGAGTTACAAGTATTTTTTTTAATTTTGTCAAGTCGAGTCTGAAGTCATGAAAATCGTGCTAGTCATGTCATGTGACTCGAGTCCACAACCTGTCTTGATTGCCTGATTTTGTTTTCATTGTAGGCCTACAAAATTTGTACCAGCATGTTTATGCAAGACATTTGACATAAACAAGTGAACTGCAATATGCACGGGTGCTACATTTTAAATGCCTTACTTGAGTGTAATGTTACCTTCTTTTATTTAAGTAACATCCAAATCCATCTGTCATTCTGCCATGTGCACTATATCAACAGTTTAGGCCAGGAGTCCCCAACCTTTTATGTACCATGTACCGGTTTGATTCCCATTTTTTTTTCACGGACAGGGGGGGTCGGGGGTTCCATGTTCCATATTGTTGTGCATAGCCTACTTGAAAAGAACTAGCTCCAGTTATGTATGAACAGTGAAGGTAACGAACTCTTAAAAATGTGAAAAACGTGAACTTGAAGAAGTGAAAATTGAACAATATGAACTATGAAAATTGAACAACTTGAAGCTACATCTATCAAGTGTGAACATGCTTAACAAAATATGGGAACAAACATGAACTAAACGTGCATTACGAATATAATCAGTGGGAGCCCTGTGATTGTTTCCCTGCAACAAGAAGGTTCCATCTGGGGGTGATGGAAGACAGTGACACCCTCAGTGTGTGTGAAATGTCCAGTCGATTGCGCAATTTGGTCTTAGTTGCAGTCATTGCAGAAAATCTCGGGATATTCTGCTTTGGTTTTGATCCAAAAACCCGCCAGAGAGGTTTCCTCATACACACTCTTATGACCACAGTCATTTGCAATTTCGATCAACTGCTCTTCCTCCTGCGCTGACAAGTTAGGACTATTCGGGATATTGACAAATGGGTTGCGGACCCACTCATTGGTTTGCCATGGATCTTTGGAGGATGGGAAGTACTAACGCTCAAACTCATTTGAAAGCGCAACAAGGTGATCGCGCACCAGCTGCGAGAGAAAGGGCCCTGCCTCAGTCTCTCCCAAAACCCCCACTACTGTTTGGAACATATCAAATACACCCCGTCCCCATTCATCCCCACAAATCAAGCTTGGCTTTAAATGCAGCGACTTTATCTGCCAGCTTAAAGACAGTCGTCATTCTCCCCTGGAGTGACAGGTTGAGGTCATTAAGCAACCCGAATATGCCACACAGGTAAGCGAGTTTTGACACCCAGTCCTCATCACTAAAATGTGCAGCTAACGGTGACTTTTTTCTGTAAGAAATCTCTGCAGCGGCTCTCGAACACTCTAAAGATGCTTGTTTTTTGTTGCCCATTCTAGCAGTTTAGCTAACTTCGTGTGACACTACCGTTCGCCAAGAACTAATCAAGTGAAGTGAGCTGATTTGAGGCTGCGCAGCGCTGAAGGCAATATGTAAAGTGTTGAAGGCGGGACAGACAGATGTAAGAAAATAGACCTTGCAAAATGCAAACATGCGTGCAATCAAACAACTGCATATAGGCTTATGCCATGTAAAAACGTGATATTATTGCGAATTAAATTGAGTTTAGTTTGCATGCATTTTTTTAAAACACATGTCGTAGGCTACGGCCCGGTTAGGAATGTCCCACGGCTCGGTCACGTGACCCCTACCGCGGGTCTGAGCTCATCACCGTCATCACCGCAAAAAAAAATATCTGTGAAACATTTGGGTGATTCGACTTCGACGTTTTCAACCATGACATAGGCCTATGCACAATTCCGGTTTGAAAACGTAGCAGAATCTCAGAGTTATGCAGTCAGCTTAGACGTCTGCAGGTGGCTAGCCTAGGCTACATGAAGTTGAATCCCACTATAATTGGCCTGCACATAAGGGATGGAAATTAACCACCCGCCCCCCGCCAAATGCGGGTAGTTTTGTGCGCTGGCGGGTGAATTTGGTCAATTTACCAGCCATTGTGGCGGGTAGAGCTAGCGTACCACAAATAGTCAGATCTGGTGTAATTTTCATACTTATTGACGGTTAAAAATAA
Organism: Alosa sapidissima; assembly: GCF_018492685.1. NCBI lineage: Eukaryota > Metazoa > Chordata > Actinopteri > Clupeiformes > Clupeidae > Alosa > Alosa sapidissima. The sequence goes on from NC_055970.1 coordinate 30,577,379, forward strand.
GAAAGTGTCTGTAGGGATCATGTAGCCTAACGTTACCAGCCTATAAGTGTAAATCGCGCTGATTTGAAGTTCTACAACTCGTAGTGAGCCGCCACCGCAGCATAGCCTATAGGCACTGGTGCAACGCTTCACTTTCACTTCACTACCATTAAGAAACTGTCACTAGGTATTTTAATCCGGCCCGCGACACGCTGCTATTTAGACCTATGAGGCAGACAGACGGCCATCTCCACACCCATTCGTCGTGATGGAATATCTCACAAACTTTTCATTCAAAGAAATTACAAACCGTATCAGAATAAACAGAAGAACTTGCCGAACACAAAGGTGTAAAGCATTCCCTTATACAAGTTATAGCCGTTCCCGAGTAATCCGGTTTTGAAATTAAAGCAAATGTCTACACGGTCTCCAATGTTGGGCTTTTGTCATATATGATAAGGCCAAATACAAAATAAATGTTAACAATATCGGCTAGATAACTGTACAAACAGAGTTTTTCCAATGTAGTTTCACAAAATGCTAAGCATGCATATTACGTTTCTTAAAGCTGAGCTGTGCTTAAATTGTTCAGTGCATGATTTCATTACGGGCCAAATAGAAAATAAATGCTAAATGTTAAATATAGCCTTGATACCTGTAAATATTTAAATCAGATTATGTACACTATAGTTAGATCAAGTTGGAGAGTTGGATTATAGGATGCTCCAGAACTCACACAAACGGAGCTTAAAGGAGCCACAACACTTTTATGACAAGACACTATAGCAAATGAATGTGGTTCTGTTGACCTTTAGTTTTGTTGCTACTGTGCTTGGAGGACAGGTTTAGGGCAAAACTCAGCACATTTTAGTCATATTGCAATAATGCCGATTACCGTGATCATTTTGGGTAGCCTACTATAATCATGATATCACATTTTCATGCCGTTTCTCTAGTGGCTGGTAAAAAAGTTGAGTGGCTGGTAGATTTTGGAATCCACCAGCCACAGTGGCAGGTAGAAAACATATTTAATTTCCATCCCTGCTGCACATGTGTACACGTAGGCCTACTGTAGGCCTATGTAATGTCATGATGTGTAATGTGATGAACCATCTTATGACATTTATACTCAGAGAACGTGTGGTAGCTTACCGTTGTAACATTAGCATAAGCGTCATGACTGTAACAGTTCTTAAATCATGATAGCCTTGTTGATAAACTGCTTATTTCTTTCATGTCTGAAGCATTTGGTCCAGTGGTCTTTGAAGTTGCTGCAGCTGCCTAAAGTTTAATTGGCTGTGATGGCTGATGGCGGCACAAAATTCATAATCCGTTTATTTATTTATTTATTTTTATTTATTTTTATTTTTTTTTTGGGGGGGGGGGGCTATAGGCCTACCGCAAAACCGCGGTAATTTCTTGCTTACCGACCGCGGTAAGAAAACATCCATACCGTCCCAGCCCTACCAGAACATGCACTTTGGTGACCATGTTTGCCCTCTCAGCTCTCATCTTCCAGGCCTGTTTCTTTTTTTCCTCCCAGACTTTGCTTCTGCTTCTCTTTAGCTGTTATACTACTTCTTGCCACAAGGTGGCCACAATGCCCATTAATGACTCCTAGTACTATTTTTTGATGAAAAAAAAAGGGCTCTTCAGCTTTGTAAATGATTCCAAACTTCTGTTGTGTTATGTTTTGGTTTTGTTTGTCTGGAAGAAATTTGAGCAGACTTGTTCGGAACTGTCAATATGTTAACTTTGTTCAGTATTTGTTTTGGGGTAGTTTTGTTTTTTATTGGGCTTTACATCCGATTTCCTTACTTTAGACATGACTGTGTGTACATTTTGAAACTTTTAAAAGTGAGTTCAAGGAGAAAAGAGTTCCGAAAGAAAAAGCCTTTCTACACCATCCTGGACTGTTTTTTGGACACTGTCAAAAGGCAACCAGACAAGCCATTCATTGTTTTCGAGGGTCTCGTGCACTCATATGAGGACATTGACAGGCAGAGCAATCGAGTGGCGTGGACATTGAGGACCCAGGCCAGACTGCGCGAGGGGGATACTGTAGCTCTGTTCGTGGCTAACGAGCCTTGCTTTGTGTGGCTGTGGCTCGGCTTGTGCAAACTTGGCTGTGCAGTCTCCCTGTTGAATTGCAATATCAGATCACGATCTCTGCTACACTGCTTCTCCTGTTGTGATGCTAGTGTTCTCATTGCTTCAGGAGGTAAGTGATCAGCATGTAACTTATCAATCAGCAGATTCATTTTCCAGGGACTGAAGTCTAATTGATCTGAAATTGCTAACTAATTTGAAAATACTTGAGCTATATAGGACCTATACAAAACATTCCTGGGTTAAGCAATTCAGCACTGTGCATACCTCTATTGTCTAAGCTTCTTTGGCTATCATTTTGTAATGATTTTCTCCAGATTTGAAGGACCCTGTTGTTGAAGTGCTTCCAACACTAAGAGAGCAGAATGTCTCAGTGTTTATCCTCAGTAAGGAGTGTGACGCAGAGGGGATGGAGGCCCTCTCAGATAAGATGGCGAATGCCTCAGATAAGCCTGTACCACCAGCATTCAGGTCAAATGTCACCATGGGATCCCCAGCATTGTACATTTACACATCCGGCACCACAGGTGCTCTGGCCTTTGCATTATATCTACCTCATGATAAGCACAATGACTCTATCAATGTTAATGTTATACACATTCTCTTAGTTGGTATTTTAATTTCAATGCATATATTTGATTAAAATGTATTCATATGTGTATATAGTACTATAGATGGACATTAAGTTAATAATCATTTATAAAAGATTTAATCCACAACGGGTCTCCCTAGGTCTCCCTAAAGCTGGCCTAGTAACTCATGATAAGGTCTGGAGCCCCTCTGTCTTTCTACTCCTGGCTGGGGTCACCTCAGATGATGTGATCTACACGCCCCTCCCACTCTACCATGGTGCAGGCCTCCTCATAGGGGTGTGTGGAGCCATAGAGCGGGGTAAGTGGTAACAAGACAACTGTGTGTGTGTGTGTCTGGGGGGGGGGGGGGGGTATACAATCAAAACTTGTGTTACAAAACAACAAAACACAAGCACTCTGCATGTGTGTTGTGGCTACCATTCCTAGACCTCATCAGATCAGAGCTTTTAAAGCATGTTGTTCCATGGATATGACACATTTCAAGGAAATCCTCAGCTCAGTGAATGCTGTCTTTTAGTTTTAAATATGAACTATAAGAGACAGCTTGAAAAGAGTCATTTCATTTACTCTAGAGCAAGGTCCAGCTCAGTCACATTGTGCCCAAGGTGTACTCTGACCACATTCAAAGTTCAGGACACTTACACTAACTCCAGTTAATCATTCACTCACAACATAGACGATAGTTGCGGAATTCTGTATTAAGTGACTATCTTTTTTCTCCAAAATTTTAAAGCTGCAGTTGGCAAGATTTTTTTTACCATATTCACTGAAACCGACACTATGCTCCGACAGAACAACATAAATCAGCCGGTTTTAGGGGAAAAAAACGCACTTCTACCTCCACCTACAGCTTGTTATTTGTTTTGCAAAAATCCACAGCTCCCGGTTCTTCTGGTCCAATCAGAGCAGGGCTGTGTGAGATCTGACTGTCAATCACAGTCTGGTGCGCACTGACGAGCACAAACTTGATGAGAGGGTGCTTGGTGGTAGTGGGGGAGGGGCATGAGAGTTGTAAACATTCAACATTTTGGCTACGTCCCCTCAATCTGTCAGACTTGCCAACTGCAGCTTTAACATTTAGATACTTAGCCAAATAATTTATACAATTGCAATTATTTCTTTCAACATATTAAATACAATATGCAGTATTTGTATCATCACATGCAGCATAAAATCATCACTATATATCCAAAGAGTTGTACCTGTAATGGATTAATTGAATAAAGCCTTATTCAGTCTTTTGCATATAGAGCATAAAGTAACTTCAGGCATCTGGTGTCAATTACAATGTCAGCCAAGGGTAATGGTGTAACCCCACGGACAATATGAGCATGGAAAAATAGAACTGCCAGTACAGGACTTTTTGCTGAAAAAAAAATAATTAATTGCTTGTAGGACAATGACAGTGACTGTTCTGTGTTGATATTGCGCTCCATATGGACAGGGATGGGTGGGATTGGCAAGAGGGAGTAGTTGTTTGGGATATCTGTGATGATGATGATGATGATGATGACGATGATAAAACTGTCTTTCCTGTCATCATGTCCTACCTCATCAATTTTCCATTCAGTCAAATCCAATCAATCTCTGTGTACCTCAGCACCTTTTTATCCAATCAAATCCAGTTTGTGACCTTTCTCACTCAGCCACAGCTCACCAGTACCTTCCTGGCTCTGTCAAATGTGCTTGACATCGGCATAGTAAACCTCTTAGTACTTGTAAAATTCATAGCATAATTTCTTTCTTGTGCCCAGGTATAACAGTTGTCCTGAGACGAAAGTTCTCTACCTCACAGTTTTGGGATGACTGCAGAAAGTATAATGTGACTGTCATTCAGTACATAGGTGAAACATTACGCTACCTCTGCAATTCACCCAAGGTATCATCATAACCATCCTCAGATACTAAAAGTATGGCTTTGAATGAGAATGCAAAAATACAGATTTTTTTGCAATTGAATTATTCATGAGGAATGTAATGGTTTCACATACATGTGATTGGCTAGTTTAGTTCTGATTCTGATTGAAAATCTATCATCTAACTGCACTCATAGAAATTCAGTGACAGAGAACACAGAGTCAGGCTCGCTATAGGAAATGGACTCCGAGCTGATGTCTGGAGCAACTTCAGGAGTCGTTTTGGAGAATTGGACATCAAGGAGTTTTATGCAGCATCCGATGGCAACATAAGTTTCATGAATTACCCTGGAAAGATTGGTGCAATAGGCCGAGTTAATTTCTTCCATAAGGTAAGTCATTCCTCTTTTTTTACATTTGTAACGGAGAAAATTGAGCACTGAACATTGTTTTTGTTGCTTTGCAGAGACTGTTCCCTTATGGTTTAATAAAGTTTGATTCAGAGCGAGAGGAACCAGTGAGAGACTCCAATGGCTTGTGCATAGCCACACCTCAAGGTCAGTTTGTAATCACTCACTGAGACAAAAATGTTGTTATGGTTATTGTATTTAGCAGACGCTTTTAAGACACTTTAGTTATACAGAATTTGAGCATTACAATAGTCCAAATGAACAAGTAAACAATTTAAAAAGTTGGTAAGCCTACCCCCCGCCACCCACCCCCCCCGCCGCTGTCCAACTCAGCTACCGCCACAAATTGAATCAAATTCTGTGGAAAACACTGAATGCAATCCCAAAATGAAGTGCACTGTAGTAGCCTACATTTACATGTAAATGTTTTCACTGACCTGTTATCCTATATTTTATTTAATCTTCTTTTTATCTCAATCATATCAATAATCAAATTTCAAATGTTGTATTTTGCACTGCTTTGTTTGTCATAAATTCATTGTCAAAAACAATGTTTCCAAATGTTGCTTTGTAGGTGAAGCTGGTCTCTTGGTATCAAAAATTACCAGAATAGCTCCTTTCTTAGGATATGCAGGAAATCCTGAACAAACAGAGAATAAAAAGCTACATGATGTCTTTCAAAAAGGAGATCTCTATCTAAATAGTGGAGATCTGCTGATGATCGATCAGGATAACTTCATTTACTTTCAGGATCGGATTGGGGAGACTTTCAGGTACCGCTTATTTTCTGGTCAGGTATTGTTTATTTGTGTATCAAGAAGTCTTTTAAATGTAACACATCTGAATATTACTGTGCAATACACCACCATCATAATAAGATGGTGGGGATTTAAAGGAGAATTCCGGTGTGATATTGACCTAAAGTGTATTGAAACATGATACCGAGTGTGAACGTATGTCTCATAGCCCATCTCGACTTGTCCCCTGCACTCCAAAATCTGGCGCTAGTTAGCCGATGCTACCAACAGCTTTTTCAGTAGTGGTGCTTCGGCATCGGGCTAGCCATGCAAATAAATCACTGTTTTACACCCATTTACGAGGCTCAATGTATCTCCACACTTCATTGGTAGACTTCCGAGGGCCCTGACATTTAAAACGAGACATTGAGAACTTTGAAAAAGCACTGGTAGTTTACTTACAAGACGATTTATACAGACAGTATCTTCACGAAGTTTAACGTTTGCAGCCATCTTGAATTTAGTCACGATAAGTCGAGCAACGAGTAAGAATGAACAGGTATGACAGGTAAAATAATTCAGTGGAAATGCATGGATTCCAGTTTCTTCCAGTAGCAGCAACTGGAATCCATGCATTTCCACTGAATTATTTTTGGAATCTGATCCCTTATCATACCTGTTCATTCTTACTCATTGCTCGACTTATCGTGACTAAATTCAAGATGGCTGCAAACGCTAAACTTCGTGAAGATACTGTCTGTATAAATCGTCTTGTAAGTAAACTACCAGTGCTTTTTCAAAGTTCTCAATGTCTCGTTTTAAATGTCAGGGCCCTCGGAAGTCTACCAATGAAATGTGGAGATACATTGAGCCTCATAAATGGGTGTAAAACAGTGATTTATTTGCATGGCTAGCCCGATGCCGAAGCACCACTATTGAAAAAGCTGTTGGTAGCATCGGCTAACTAGCGCCAGATTTCTGAGTGCAGGGGACAAGTCGAGATGGGCTATGAGACATACGTTCACACTCGGTATCATGTTTCAATACACTTTAGGTCAATATCACACCGGAATTCTCCTTTAAAAGGATACTTAACAAAAGCAAGCTGTGATATCAACAGTTTGTAAACAAGAAAACGTTATATAAGCTGTCAGAACAGGATTCATTAGAGAGACAGTCAAGGAAGCAAGGTCGTAATCATAATATAATTTGATATTGAAAAAGTGTGGAGTATATGTATATATTTATACCATGGTCTAGGTTGAAAAGGGTGTCGTTTAAAAAGTGATATACTACACCAATGAAGTAGATCTGGGGCCGTATTCACAAAGAATTTTAAGGCTAAAAGTAGCTCCTATGTGGCGAATTTAGGAGCAACTCCTAAAAATAATGGGCGTGTCACTCCTAACTTTAGGACTCCTAATTTTTTTCACTAAAAGTAATTCACGAAGCATTTTAGACCTAAAAGTAGCACCTAAGTCTGGGACAGCCTAAAAGAAGTCGAGAGGACTCCTAACCAAAGTCCTTTTAGGCAAGTCCCTCCACTCGGCGGCCATATACCAACGTTTTATGGGCACTTATCGGGCACAGTCTTTGGGTCGAACTGCGCGTGCGCAAGGCTTCACGACACCAATCTTGCTCCAGCGGCGAGATCACAACACATGATTGGCACAATGTATTCACATCACACCACATGATTGGCTCAATGTATTCACATGTCGACGTTTTGCCTAGGAAGGGGTGGGATATGTGTAGACAACGGCCATATTGGCGTGACAAACTAGCCCCATGCATTTCTATGGAGTATTTTTTGAGTGCTGTGTCTCCTCATTAGAAAGTCTCTGTCCTAACTCACTAAGACCTATTCACAAACAGCTTTTTGTGGCATTTCAGATAGATAGATACTTTATTGATCCTCAAGGGGAAATTCAAGAAATTCACATTGCGATGTTTTGAAATGCGTAGCCTATGCGGCAACAGGAGCTTTCAATCGCGAGGGAACAATTTTGCATTCATAAAAGGAATGCAATAACGCCACCAACAACAACCAAAACTACTCATTGTTAACATGTAAATTAAATGTAACGTTTCATTGTGAATCAAATTAAAATGTTCTCCTCTTTGCAAACGTAGGCATATGGTGACAGATTAATTTAATAATGTTGCAAAGATACTGCATCAATCCGTAGGCCTATGTTTCATTAGGCTACTAGGCTATTTGTTTTGCCTTACTCTTTATTAATTTAGGCTAGGTCTTTTTATTCAGTTATTCATCATCTTCTGTCCTTCGCACTACTTGTGTAGCGCACGCATTCTCAGACCTGTCACTCATCATCGTAAGGGAGGTGTTTGGAATCATTCCCGCGTTACAATCATCAGCCAATCAAGGTCACTTCAGTCAAGCTCGTGCATGAGTAATGACGTCATCCATAGCAATGAAGACTCACTCTTAGTTTAGGAGTTGTCATTTTTCCTTACTAAGAGTGCTGTAGGTCTGAAAGGCTTTGTGAATAACTTTTAAGAGAAAACTCCTAGCTAAAATCTTTTAGTGCGATTTAGGAGTACTCCTAGTGGTAAGATAAAAGGCTTTGTGAATACGGCCCTAGACCTGGTAACAAAAAGTTTAATCGCCGTTCCATATCAATGCTTATGAATGGTAACTATAACAACGATAGTAGGACGGCTTCGCAACAATGGAATCAACTGTAAACAGCTGAAAAAACTAATGTTTTTAGCTCTAAAACTCATTTAGTATTAATTGATTTCATATTTATTTATTTCGTAAGTGACCATGGTATAAACGGGATAATGCCCTTCGATGCGTCCATTATCAGAAATAAATGGACTTCGTGTAAGCAACCGTCCTCCACTTCGCGTCGGACGGTTCACGCCTCCGCGTCGTCCATTTATTTCTGATAATGGACACCTCGTCGGGCATTATCCCTTACATATATAACATAATTTTTTGTGTGTGGCCCGCCGGCCAATTTTCAAAACCTATTATGGCCCTTGAGTCAAAAAGTTTGGACACCCCTGGTTTAGTGGAATAACTGTTCCACACGGTCTTGCATGCAAGCAGATTCCTTCAAATGCGTCACTGACTATGAAAATACCGATGCACCATTTAAAGTTGCGCTGCTCGCTGTTAAAGGGAATGACAGATGTCATTCTCATTGGTTTAAATGATGTTACGCCCAAAACACACCCATGACTGATTAAGAAACCTAGGAACGCCTGGTTGCGCCATCCGCCCAACGTTTGACACTCCCAATGTGGACTGGACATCCCACTAAATTCAAATAAGCTTTCAGCCAGTGACCATGCGTTTTAGACTGTCATGATAGGATCCATTATCTTTATTCAGTAAAGTTAATGAATGAGTGGGCCTTCTGATATTGTTGTTAAATGTTCAACAAGATATTGTGTTTTATTTATTGAATCATTCAGATGGAAAGGAGAGAATGTTGCCACAACTGAGGTTGAGGATGTCCTGACAGAGTTGCATTTCATTGAGAATGCCACTGTCTATGGTGTCAGAATGCCAGGTACAATGTGCTATGGTAAAATGTGAGATACATGTAATGATTTCATTGTCAAGGAAGAGTTTGTGGACTTAGATCTAAGATCTGTATCTTATCATCTAAGATGTAGCAAATCTGTCCAGGTCACGAAGGGAGGATAGGCATGGCTGCTGTAACAATAAAAGCAGGTAGAGAGTTTCACTGCTCTGAGACTTTCACACATGTGGCCAATAACTTACCATCTTACGCTCAACCAAGATTCATCCGGATTAAGGTATGCCCTATAGTGTATTGAAATGCATGTGTGTACATAATTATATGGGAATTTTATTGACTAGTTGGTATACTTTTTCCAGATTCATACTTTATTGAGATTCGTAATGTCTCAATATGAAACATTCACCATAAACAATGTTTTAATTTCTCTTTACTATCCTTTTCTTCTGTGTTTCAGAGTTCCTTGGAGGTCACAGGGACATTCAAGCACATGAAGGTCAATTTGGTTGCAGATGGTTTCAACCCATCAGCTATCCAAGATCCACTGTATGTTCTTAATGAAAAAGAACATTGCTATGATCAGATGACTATGAATTATTACAAATCGATTAATTCAGGGGAAGTCCATTTGTAATTAATTTTTAGTTAACATTTAGTTAACATTTAATCTGCAAATGATCTGCAATGGGAGAAAAAGTCAAAATGAACACCCAGTTTTTAAATTGCAGCACATTTCTACTTGGTCTCCAACTTCGGGCTGTAATTCTAATGTTATAGCACCCCAAAATAATGAACTGCTGCTTGAATATTGTGTTCTTTTTGAACATTTATTTAAACTAATTACATAGAAAACATAATGAACTGCATACATATTCGTATGCATTATGTCTATTTTCGGCTATAGCCTAAAACCATGACTGAAGCCTAATTACTCTCACGTTCTTAAAGTGACAGGCACTCAATTTGACCTACACACTATAGCCTTCAGTGTAATGACATTAAAGATAAATGTAAGTCAATATGACAATCGTGTAAAATGTAAGTCAAAATAAAAATCAATATGAAATATTCAACTATATTGTGTATTTTAGCTGGTAATTACGTAGATCATAAATAATATAAACTTAATATGAATATGAATTTCATCATGTATGAAATACAAACATATGACATGAAGCCACCTTTTCAGTGAGTGTGTTGGGGGGAGTCTATATTGTGTAAAGTCTAAAATCTCCACTGGTGTGGTGGGGGGCTCCCAAATCAAATCAAGAAAGTTATTGACTTATCAAATCAAGAAATTATTGACTTATTATCGATATCAAAACAATACTTTTGACACACTTAAATTATTATCATGTATTTTTCATTGGCTCCAGACTTATGCATGAGATAGATACAGGGCTTAAAGCAATGAAAATGTCTGTGCCTGAAGTTATCAGACATTTATAAGGGCGTCATATGGCCTATACTGTAGTCTCATTGCCTATTTTCAAATCTTTAGCATACCAGCTCACGCCAGAATTCAGGCACAGTGCCTGAACACTTTAAGCCCTAGATAGATAGACTACAGAACATCTATGAATCTGTAAATAACTATTATTGTATTGGATTTGAGTTGTATCGATCTACAACACCACTACAAATGGCACTGAGAAACCCTACATACTGTCATATTTTATTCACCTGGTTTAACAACTACCACATGTTTATATAGCCTATGTAGTCTAGGGCCTAGGCTATGGGCCCCATGTGTCTGCCAAGGTTGTGCAAGATTGTGCTGATACCTTTTGCACCCTTTTGCGTTGGCTGATACCTTTTGCGTTGACATCCTGGTAACCGCTCTGTATGCTATGACTGATGCAATGTTGCCATTATAGCCTCATTTCGTTGTCTTTGTACTTGTAGGCCTACTCTGCACAATGACAAAAGTTGAATCTAATCTAACCTAATCTAAATTTATCACATGAAATGATGTAACATTTTTGTTTGTTTGTTTTTACACTTCAGTAAATGCATTGGTCTTAAGCATAATAAATTGCCATAGGCCTACACATCTAAAATGATTTGTTTTTTGGATTTGCTTGTGAGTTTCTGTGAAGAAACAATTCCAACAACTGACCTAGGCCTACAACAAAACAGAGTACAGCCAAAGATAATGAATGCGTAGCAAGATGGGTCGTCCTAGTTCATGTCTACGAGGGCAAAGTGGAGTTCAGTCAGAGACGGGCTCTGGTTCAGTTCCCGCCTGCAGAGGGGCGTGTCACTGACGTAGGCCTATGACTTAACGTTTGAACGCCTCGGTTCCACGCCAGACAAGCCGGAGTACAAAATAAACTTGGTGTACACCTTCATTAATGTTGATTTTCTCCCGACTGGAGGGTCATACTATCACGACATTCTACTGAAATAGGGAGGAGGGTTTGGAGATCATGATACCGTGTCCAAAATGTGCATCCATTGCTCAGAAAAATAAGGCTTTGACAAATTCTGGGAAATTCTGGGATTCTGCCATAGACCTCAACGTTAAAAAGAGAGCCCGATCGCTGCATAAAGGTGCGGGGGCGTGTACTGCTACCCTATTTGCATACATTTCCGGGGACAGGAAATGGCCTCTCATTAAGTATCTTCGTAATCAACCATCTTTGGTAAAGCTTTACTAGACTATTTCACACGCGTCATTGGCCTTAAAGCCTTGTAAACCATGTTGTAAACGGGCCTATGTTGACCGATTTCCTGTGTATCATGTATCCACCTCCTGACATGATTGGTTGCTGTTTTGTTCGTAGCGGTAATCCCATTGCTTATTACCCCAGAGGTGGAATGTATTCAGAAACCACATATCCCATATCGGAGCTTCTCTTTACATAGCCTACATAAACATGTATGCCATATTTACTTTCTTAGTCGGTTTGGCTTTTTTGCCATTTTTTATTTACGCTCGATTTCCATATTTCCTAGATGATGTGAGGTACATATTTAATGGTATTAGTATTGGGAATCGCGTTAAAAGATATGCTTCTAAAAAGCCCTGTTATACATTGCTGGACTGTTTTCTTGACAAAGTGAAGGCACACCCGCTCAAAAGTTTCCTCATTTTCGAGAATGAAACGTATTCTTACCAAGACGCCGATAGACGAAGCAACAAAGTTGCCAGGGCTTTGTCGCAGCATTCAAAACTTCAAGAAGAAGACGCAGTTGCCCTGTTCCTTGGAAACGAGCCGACTTACGTATGGCTCTGGCTGGGGTTAACCAAACTTGGATGTGTACCTGCACTTATAAATTACAACATAAGGACGAAATCGTTGTTGCATTGTTTCTCTTGTTGTGGTGCAAAGGTGCTCATTGCAGCTGCAGGTGGGTATGGGCATGCATACTAAAAGGCTAATGTGCATCTGTAACATCTGAAAATGAAATTGTTTAATCACAGTATGTTTTCTAGACATTTTTGAATTGCATCTGCTGTCTTTTTAGAACTGAAAGACGCTGTTGTGGAAGTTCTCCCGGCACTTCAGGAACAGAATGTCTCAGTATTCATCCTCAGTAAAGAGTGTGACACAGAGGGAATAGAAACCTTATCGGATAAGATAGATGCTGTTTCCGATGAGCCCGTACCATTAGCACTGAATTCAAACCTGACAATTAAGAGTCCAGCTCTGTACATTTACACCTCTGGAACAACAGGTATGCCTCTACATGATGGGATACAGAAGTGACCATTCTGTGTGTGGGATCAACTCTTAGTCAATTTATTATTTATGCTGAATTGTGTATTTCATGGCAAAGGTCTACCCAAGGCAGCTGTGATCAACCATGAACGAGTGTGGCTGGCCAGTTCCATGCAGACTGTAGCTGGTGTACGGGGAGATGACATCATATATGTTTACCTCCCTCTGTATCACAGTGCTGGATTCTTGATGGGACTAACAGGAGCTATAGATCAAGGTAATTGTCATGTGACTTGAAATTCAAGCTCCAGGGCATGTTGGTTACCACCTCTCTCTCTCTCTCTCTCTCTCTCATACTGTATCTGCAAGTCTACACATACAGGTGGGTCTCAAAAAATGTAAATATTGTGGAAAGGTTCATTTTCACCCCTTATCTTTCATATATTCTAGATTCATTAGATATAAAGAAAAATATGTAAAGCCATTTTTTGTTGTAATCTTGATAATTACAGTTTACAGGTCATGAAAACCAAAGAAGAGTATCTCAAAATATTAGAATAAAGAGGTTATTATAATACAGAAATGTCGGTTTCCTGAGCCTTTAAACTCAGGCTGGTTCAGTAAACACAACCACAATCATGGCAAAGACTGCAGACTTGATAGTTGTCCAGAAGGCACTCATGGACACCCCCCACAAGGAGGGTAAGCTACAGATGGTGGGCAGGGTGTTCACGGAGTGCTGTATGAAAGCATATTCATGGAAAGTTGACTGGAATGGAAAAATGTGGTAGGAAAAGGTGTGCAAGCAACAAGGATGGCAGCAGCCTTGAGGGAATTGTCAAGCAAAGTCGATTCAAAAACTTGGGGGAACATCACAAGGAGTGGACTGAGGCTGGAGTCTGCATCAAGAGCCACCATAGATACTTGTCCAAGAAATGGGCTACATGTGGCATATTCCTAGTGTCAAGCCACTCCTGAATCAGAGACCAGGTTAGAGCGTCTTACATGGGCTAAGAAAAGACAGAACTGGACCGTTGCTCAGTGGTCCAAACTCCTCTTTTCACATAAAAACAGAATTTGCACTTCATTTGAATATCAGGGTCCAATCAAGGTCCCAAGAGTCTGGAGGAAGAGTGGAGAGGCACAGAATCCAAGTTGCTTGAAGTCCAGTTTGATGTTTCCACAGTCAGTGATGATTTGGGCTGCCATGTTAATGCAGTCTTCAACCAGGAGATCTTAGTGCACTTCATGCTTCCATCTGCTCATAAGCTTTATGGAGATCCTGATTTCCTTTTCTAGGACAGACAACTCGTCTGACCTGAACCCCATAGAGAATCTATGGTTTATTGTCGAGAAAAAAATTAGAGACACCAGACCCAACAATACAGATGACCTTAAGATCGCTATCAAAGGAATGGAATAACACCTCAGCAGTGCCACAGGCTGATTGCCTCCATACCACGTACACGCCAGAACAAGTATTGAGTGTAGAAATTAACTATTTTAGACTAGTCCGATTGGTTCATTTCTTTTCAAAAGGTCGACATTTCTGTAGGCTATTATAACCTCCTTATTCTAATATTTTGAGATACTAATTTTTGGTTTTCATGAGCTGTAAGCCAGGTTACAACAAAAATGGCTTGACATATTTCACTTTAAATCTAATAAATCTAGAATATATGAAATATCCACTTTTTGAACTAAATTAGGGGGTAAAAATGAACTTTTCCACAATGTTCTAATTTTTTGAGACCCACCTGTACATCATATATAAATATTTCATGTTTTGTTTGAGTATAGGTATAACAGTGGTCCTGAAACGCAAGTTTTCAGCATCGCAGTTCTGGAATGACTGCAGGAAGCATAATGTGACTGTTATTCAGTATATTGGTGAAATAATGCGTTACCTCTGCAACGCACCAAAGGTAAACATTTGCAAATTTATACTTCCCACAATCCCATAATCCATGCTGTGTGTTTCAGATAACCTTATCATACAGCACAACATAATGTGAGTCATTTAACAGTCACTGTGTATGACCGTTGAGAGAGATTGTCTGCTTTACCACCCTGTAGAAAGACAATGACCAGAATCACATGGTCAGAGTAGCCCTCGGCAATGGAATCAGAGCTGACACTTGGGCAGAGTTTTTGCAGCGCTTTGGAGACATCCGCATCGTTGAGTGCTATGGCGCCACAGAGGGAAACACAGGCTTTGTGAACTACGTTGGCAAAGTTGGGGCAACTGGCCGGGTGCTCACAATTCAGAAGGTGAGGAGCATTGACCAATGGAGAAGATGTAGGTGATATTTCAGGACTTTTCTCCTGTATAACTCTCATCTCTGTTTTTGGTTTTCTTTGCTTTGTCAACAAGAAAGCTCAGCCATTCGCCCTGATCAAATATGACACAGAGAGAGGAGAGCCAGTGAGAGACTCCAGAGGCTTTTGTGTGGAAGTGGCAACAGGTAATTTCACTAAAGATCACAAACCACAGTGTTTATTTTGTATATTACCATGGGATGAAACTCCTATCCTTACCTTGAAAGTCAAAGACATTGCTACACAAAATAATGTAATTGAAGGTACTAAAAGTGGGAGAAGGTTCGTTTGAAAGAGACACTTTGCTTTCTTTCACAGGTGAGGCTGGCCTTCTTGTGGCAAAAATCACCAAAAGAGCTCCTTTCACTGGCTATGCCAATAACACCCAGCAGACAGAGAAGAAAAGGCTGAGGGACGTGTTTGAGAAAGGGGACCTGTATTTTGACAGTGGAGACCTTCTCAAAATGGATGAGGAAGGCTTCATCTACTTTCAGGATCGGATTGGAGATACCTTCAGGTGAGTTGAATCCGGTTGGGGTTCCAGTCGTGTAGTTGAATTGTAGTTTTTGCAGGTGGTTGAAATGGTCCATTGAGAACCGAATAGAAAGGCCTCTTTTCAGCTCTCAGGTTGCTTCTAAGCTTTGCATAACTGAAACTCACAAAGCCCATTAGGTGTGAAATGTGATATTTACTCGACATTATATGAAGTTTGAATTAAGAGCATTCCTTCAAATCTATTGCAAGGCCCCGAATGCATCTACAAAGGGAATGTTTTAGGTCAGCTCACATACCATTAATGTGGAGATAATGCATACATTCTCTTCATCTAGGTAGTCATGTGAATGAGGAGGTAACATGCTATCAATGCCTTTATCTCTATAGTCATCTGTCACTTTGCAGAGAGTAACTCTATTATACTTTGATACATGTGGTAGACATTTACATGTGGAATGAATATTGTTGCTCTTAAATATTTGTGTATTCCAATTTTTCTACAATACTTGCAAACCATTTCTCTCATGTTTCAGGACTCATATGCAAGTGAAATTTGATATTTACTTAACATGTATATGAAGTGTGAATTAAGAGCATTCTTTCAAATTCATTGCCAGACCCTGCATGCAAAAAACAAAGAATGTTAAATGTGAAGAAGGAGATTCTTAGGTGAATTCACATAGCATTGGTATGAGTTCATTACAAGATTGATACTGAAACCAGCTGCGACTGTCCTGTCTGTGTGAGGTTTCTTGGTGAAAAAAATGTAAAAGGCAGTCAGAGGTCTGAGGCACACTGATTTTGTGAAAATATAAAAAATCCTTTATTCCATTGGATTGGGCTAGCGCCTACGCGTTTCGACTCTACTGAGTCTTCCTCAGGGCAATCAGTAGTTACACCCACCGGTATTCTTTAAAAACAATCAATCAGAGTCATGTGATCACATACAAGATACAATATTAATGGATAATAAATAAAAACTTTTGATTACCAAGCCAAGATAGGAGGATAAATACATCAAACAGTGCTCTGGATACATTAAGGCCTAGAGATCCAAAACAATCCACATAATACAAGATGTTACAAAGTGTTAAAAGTGTCAAACGTTGTGGATATACACAAAAACAGTATCTCACATAGTATTATATAATTCTCAAAACATGTAGACATACATGATTTGATATTAAAAGATGCCACATTATTATTGGTAATTCCCGAAGAGCACTAGCCTGACGAGCCAGACCCACATCAAGATGTAGGATCTGGGGACTCACCATTCGCAGTGCTCAGTCCGAGGGGCGGGATAAACGGCTGTCTTTCAAATCCCCTCTGCACGCAATAGGATAGCGCTACAAATCATGAGTCCCATGCGTTTTCCCACCAGCGGAGCTAGTTGGCTAGTTGTTTAAACTTTTGCCAACTTAAACAAAGCTTAACGGATCCGTATGTAAGATTGTGGCCAAAACTGGTACTGCAATCACTTTCAAATTACTGTAGAGCGATGTATCCCCTCCCCCTCAAATGTATCCCCTCCCCCCCATGGACTGCAAATTAGATGTGGAATAAACATTGTTGCTCATTTAATATGTCTGAGTTTTCTACAATTTTTGCAAACCATTGCTCTCAGTCATAGACACATACAAAACACAGTATAGTTACTGTACATGCAACCTTGCTGTGGTCTATGCATTTCTCTGAATGACTTCAATGAGTGATGGTCTTTCAATTTTACCAGGTGGAAAGGAGAGAATGTGGCAACCACTGAAGTCACTGATGTTCTTGTCACTCTGGATTTTATAGAGGAAGCCAATGTTTATGGTGTCAAGGTCCCAGGTAATTCATGGCTAATTCATATACGCTGACCTGAACCAAGGTGGACTAATTCAGATGTGTGGAGGTCAGGATCTGACTGAGTGCTTGTGTGTGAAATTTGTTGAGGTTGGATAGTTTGTATAAATGTTGAATGATTGATTTTACCACACTAAATTCAGTAACCCTGAATTTCAGTTTAACCATGTAAGTAAGTACTATGTATTCATTTCCAATCAGGCAATGAAGGAAGGATTGGAATGGCATCATTAAAAATAACTGAGGGAATGGAGTTCAACAGCACTGCCACCTATGACCATGTGAAGGCCTACCTTCCTAGTTATGCAAGACCCCGATTTATTAGGATCCAGGTAAACTTTTTTAATCTGAACTCACCATGTCATGATCTCTTTTAGCACTTAATACATTCTTAAACAACCATGTTAGAGCTAATGATCAAAACCTGCAAATGTTCCTGTTAATTCTCAGACTGTCTTAGTTCAGTTGAACAGTTTTTACTTACATATATACTTTTAATCCCATAAATCTACTTAAATTCTGCTAATTTTTGCTTGATTACTTAGCGGATGCTTAAACTAAGAGATCTCTTTATGTAATACAATCCCAGAATTCTCTTGAACTGACCGGCACCTACAAACAGATGAAAGTGAAGCTTGCCGAAGAGGGATTTGACCCATCTGCTATAGACGAAGCAATGTATTTCCTGGAGGAGAGCCAGGGCTACATCCCCATGACTAAGGACATTTATAGTGCCATCAATGATGGAAGTATGAGGCTGTGAGATCATCTGCTGCCTCGTGGCTGTGAGATAGGTAATTTGCTGAGGAGATTATGATGACTGATGTGTTTTTGCACTGTAGTGATCTTCACATTGAATATGCACTGTTCTTATCCCTTCAACTCCAAAGGGTATTGTAATCATGTCTGTCTGTCCATGTGTGTCCTGCACTGATACACATTTTCTATAACTTGATCCTCCTCTTTAGGAACTGGATGCAAATATTTTTCCATTTCTTTACTGACCAATCATCTTGGCTACACTATAAACATACTTTGTTAATGCAGAGACATTACAACACTCAGTTTGTTAATGATAACTAAAACTGTTGTTTTATAATTCAGAATTTTATTTTATTTTTTTACCTAATTTTTTAAAACATTTTCAAGAAAAGGCCTCCTGATGTATGAATGTTATTGTGGCTCAAAACCTGTGACAAACTATAAGTTGAAATAAAGGGCTATGTTGATAACATTAGTGAGAGAGTGACTAAATAAATGATAGCATTTGCTATTTAGTCTGCAGTGCATAGGAGTCCATTTGGGACATGCTAAAGCAGTTGAAGCAGTTGACTCTGCTGCTGATGATCCAAGGCTTGGGGCACGCCTGAAAGCTCTTGGTGGGGCAGTAGACCTGCTGCATGCCACACTGCATCCATGTCTGGGCAAAGCTGGGCACACTATAGAACTTGGTCAGCTTCTTCAATACCTTTCTGCCCAGGATTCTGTCGGCTTGTTCCGGAATATCAGACAGGGTCGCGCCGGCATTGGTTGTCGAGCCATCCTTTGGGACGGTCACGGGATCTCTGGGGCTGGACAGCAGTGCACTGCTGCAGCTTAGAGAGCGTGCGGTCTTCTTTACACTTGGGGTCACGGGGCGTGCGGTCTTCAGTGGCTCTGGTCTTCCAGCTTCATCCTTCAGCTGATACAAAACGTAAACACACACCTTGAATGAGGTGCACACTAACTGGCAGTACATACTACAGCAAGCATGTAAGGTGATTTAAGAATGATCACCACACACATGAACTCTGACGTTACCCTGGGAATCCAGAGTTCTCATGGGAGCACAATATCAATTTACTCAGCGAGTCACTCTGGCAATAATGATGCACGTTACGGACCAGAGGCGATTCTGGCAATAAAGAAATGATGCACGTTGTGGGCCAGAGGTGAGCTTAACAGACGGCTGAAGTGCCCTTGAGCAAGGCCCCTAACCCCTCACTGCTCCCTGAGTGCTGCTGTTGTTGCAGGCAGCTCACTGTGCCGGGATTAGTGTGTGCTTCACCTCACTGTGTGTTCACTGTGTGCTGAGTGTGTTTCACTAATTCACGGATTGGGGTAAATGCAGAGACCAAATTTCCCTCACGGGATCAAAAGAGTATATATACTTATACGTATAGTGTTATCCAATTGCGTGCAGTGAGATTTTCAAATGCATGCTTGGTGCCGCCCCTCGAGTTGGGCCATTACATTATTCATGGCCAGACCCTTAATCTTTCGGATTTGGGTCTGGAATCTCCAGGCTACTCTGACGTGATACAATTTATGAAAAGGCCATAGATGACCAAAGAGTGGAAACATTCCTTGTATTTCTACCTTAATCCACATCTAGACCGGCGACAGCCATTCATAAAGCCATTTGTCTGCTAGGATGTGTTCCTGAGCTTCATGCCCTGTCTGGGGAAGCCATTTTGGCTCTTTTCTACTTTGCATCTCAATTTCCTTGGGTGTGACAGACCGCTGTGAAAATGGCCCTACCTCTGATGTGCTGCTGGACAGCCTGCATGGCTCCTTGTCCAGAATGGCGGTGGCCGTCTGGCGTATGATGGCCCAGTCCCTGAGGATGTCCTCTGGGGTGGTGAACTGTGAGGTCACGGTGAAACGAATGATCAGCTTATTGTGAATGGCCGCAGGAATGACGAACATGGCACCCGATTTTGTAAGCCTTTGCAGCAACTCCTGTGTCGGGGCATTACCTCCCTGTTTTGGGGAGAAATGACAAGTAATTTATTTTTGAACTCTTGTGGTTGTTCTCTCTCGGTAATAGCAATCACTACCCTGGAAAGTTGATTTTATTTTCTGAGGTACAAGGTGCAGTTGTCCTCTTTTCTAGTTCATTGCCTTGACCTCTATGTACATGACCTACTTCTAGCATGCATTTAATGGCAGGGACAAAGCCTATAACTGCAAGGTCAATGAACCGGTTTAACATACCTTCAAGCAGAAAACCACCAGGCCCAGGTGCCGTTTGGCAGGAATCTCAAAGTTAGGGTCACTTCTTACAAGAGATTCAAAAAGCTTAGCCATATCCACACCCTAAAAAACAAAAAATACATTAACATATAACACATAACAACTTTTTAGCTTTTTTAAAAAGTACACATGAACAAGTCATATGCCTTTTTTTCATTGCAGCTGTGTTTGTTAGCTAAATCCTTGGGAGAGACCTTACATGTCGAATATGTGCCTGCAAGTTCTTCATTCCAAAGGTGCGCATGACAAACCAAAGCTTCAGTGAACGGAAACGGCGACTCAGTGGAATCTGCCAATGCTGTGCAAATAAGCAGATTTAGTTTTACTATGAACTATGAATTACTATGAACAATCAGAGAAACACATTTTGTTACAATGAAGCAACTGGGGCAAATTTAGTGAAAGGTCACTTACTAACTCACTCACTACAGTCAATCTTATGGGCAAAACAAAAAGCTCTTGATTATTAATATTCTGTTAGAAATGCTATAGGGTGTTTCTGTACCATAAAGTCGGTGGCTCCTGAGTTATCATGCCTGAGATAAATGGGGTCAACACTGAAGGTCTGCTGGAGTTTGCACTTATCCTTCACCCTGCCAAGAAAAGTGATGACAAAACACAATTTCACAATCCCACACAGGCAAGTTCCCATGCTGAATCAGTCTCTGAAACGAGACTCCGAATCCACTCCTGATCTCTAGAAATCCACTCTGGATCTCTAAATGTCTATGTAGCAGGTGATATAGACCGGTCACTGAGCAGTCGCTCACCAGAAGGCGGTGCAGTCGAAGTGAACCATCATCCATTTGGAAGGGTTGAATGCAAACGAGTCTGCAAACTCAATGCCTTCAAGAGACCCTCGCAACTCGGGGCACAAGAAAGCCGAGCCGGCATACGCGGCGTCCACATGCAGCCACAGTCCTTCTCTGGCACCTGTTACAGGTCAGCACACAGAACACCAGCCTCGTGGTCAAGGTCAACAAAGCCTCATACTGATCACAAAACAGCAGTTGAACACTAGTGATTCACATACAGAGCCAGTCAAATATGGACACAGTCATTAATGGGTTTTTCTTCATTTTGATACTATGTTATATACATTGTAGAACAATACTGAACACATCAAATATATGACATAACACAAGTGTTTAAAAAATAAAGTATGTTACATGTATATCAAAATAGCCACCTTTTCAGTTTTGTACACTTCTCAGTTAACACGAGTGAAAGAAAAGCCGCCAAGTGCTCACATATATGGGTAGTCCTTCAAGAGATTGTTGGAAAACCATACCAGAAGTTGATTGAGGAAAAATAAAATATTTTTGGAAAATCTATTACCAAACATTTTGCTTTGTTTACACTTAGTTTTAGTTTTGACATTCAGTATTCTTCTACAAATGTGATAGTCTCTTTCATTTCTTATAAAAGAGGTGAAGAAGTCGAGCACTCACACACTGGCCCCAGCTCTGACAGGTAATCAAAGGAACACACTCCTGTGCTGCCCAGGGTGGCGCAGAGCTGACAGGGAACAAAATAGTTCTCATTATTCCAGGCCAATTAATGCAGAATTAACTCAGCCATATGACCTGTACACAGCAAAACAAGAGCAACTCAGTTATCAGAAACAACTCAACAATGTGTCCTGTTTTAAGACTTACTGTACATGCCCTGTATTTTAACTATATAGTCAAAAATTCTGGTTTTGTATTATATCCATACAGTGATAGCAAAGTTCTCTGTCAGATCACATCAGTAGTGCACTGCAGCCATCTGCTGCATTTAGCACACTAGCGCCCTCTCCAGGAGGGTGTTCAATTACTTCGGTGCATTTGAAAACACAAGGGCTCCCATGTGCTTGGATATCTATCTAGCTATCTAAAAAAAAAATCCCTAGGGATGAATAAAGTAAGTCTGTCTATCTATCTATCTATCTATCTATCTATCTATCTATCTATATCTTTTTAGCATAAGGGCGCAAGTTGCATTTGTTGCAGAAACAAAAAGAAAACACGTTCTCTAATTTCCACTCTAAACATGTAGTTATTTACTATGTGAGGACCTACGATGTCTTACCATCACTGGGATGAGGCCATTCTTTCGGTCCTTCTCTATAGCAGCTTGGAGAGTGCTCCCACGCAGACCGAAGTTCTCATCAGTTGGAAGGAACCTGACTTTCACCAGGGAGATCAGTCCAGCTTTCTCCACCGAGGAGTGAGCCTTCAAAGTCATAATCAGACACATAGGAGAGTCTCAGTTTCAGTACATGCCAATGACTTTGTGATGGTGAAGTTGTTTTCAGGTTTCTGTGTAGCTATCCTAACCTGGTCAGAGGCATAAGCAATAAGCCTGGAGTTGATCACTGAGTCATCTGTGTCTGCTTCCAACTTCTTCAACTGTAATATCTTGTCTTTTCGGGCCGCAAGTAAAGAAATCAGGGTGCATTCACTGACAGTACTCTGAAAACATGTGCAAGGAAAATCAGGAGAGCTCTCACAAAATTAAGTTAGGAGAAATTATAATCACATCATTTTTTGAGAAATTACTGTTCTAATACCGCTGCCACATATCATGCATTTACCTGCAATACGCCCCCTCCTCTGCTGTCAGGGTGGTGGTGTAGGAAGTGTACTGGCAGACCCAGAGCCTTACACAGCCAGTCTATCACGTTCATCTCCAGTTCTGTGCATGCAGGACTGGATGCCTGTGAACATTACACATTCAGAAATTAGAATACACGCTTCCTGATTTTAGATGCAAACAACTTTCAAGGTGTTCTGTGCCTTTGCGTGGATTCAGATATCATGTGAAATGAGGATGACTGTGGATGAGTTACCCAGGTGAATCCTATACAGTTGATGGCATCAGCGAGCATGTCTCCCAGTAGAGAGGGCCAGGAGGTCAAGGCAGGAAAGTAAGCATGCATGTGTGGGCTCTGCCAGTGCACCACCTGATGGAAGCCCACACAACTGTCTTACACCAGTTCGTATTGTATTAGGCATATTATGTCAGGTTTCAGTGCTTCTATATAATCAAACATAGATAATGTTTTCATAGGACTTCTCGGGCAAGAGTCTAAGTTGCTTTAAAGATTCTACATTATAGATATAAAAGTGCTACTCTATTTCTCTCTCATAACTTGAATGTCACATCACATTTGTCCACAATTGTTTATGAAAACAAAATGGAAGGTCTTACCCCAGGCATTATTATTTTCTCCACGTCTTGGAAAATAGAATCCCAGTTTTCTCCATCCAAGGGAGCATTTTCTGGAAGTAGCTCTCTCATGTACCCTGGCTGGACATCTGGAATGACTTGTCTTTCTCTGATCTTCGTCAGGTATTCTGTGATGTAATCTACCATCTCCTTCCCTACACATGACAGAGCACATTTATTGAGAAGCTGTTTACCTAGCAGAGCATTTGAAACAGTTTTAGTGATTCTATTCCACTTGTACACCTGTAACATGTCTCAATTTGTCCAGATTGGTAAAGCATCTTCGCATCATGTTGTTTGCAGCCTCACCTCTGCGGTTGTACTCCTCTGCTTGCATGGTCAAAAGCCCTTTCTCAACTTTTACAGTAATGATGAGTGGTTCCTGATGGTCCTGATGTTGCTCTCGTTGTTGAGGGGAAACGCAGAGCAGAATATATATAACCTTGTGCAGAGAGCACACCCCTTTCATGACGTATTCAACAAACCGGACAATTGTGTGACGCTGAGAGCCAAATGTAAATAAAAAAATGTCCCTGTTGAATTTTGTCATTTTTTCCCATAATATTGTTGCAACTCCAAATGGCTTAAATGTTTTCTTTTCTACTTATTAGGACAAAAAGCAAGGAGTTTCGGGTCACAATGGTTTGTTGAGAATTAAAATTCCTTTTTTTACAGCTTTACAGCAAACCATAGTGACCATATATAGCATAATGACTGACTGGTTTTGTGGCCTACTGGTTAGGGCTTCGGGCTTGGAACCAAAGGGTTGCAGTTTGGGTTGCAGGTTCGATCCCCGACCAGTAGGAACGGCTGAAGTGCCCTTGAGCAAGGCACCTAACCCCTCACTGCTCCCCGAGCGCCATAGTATCAAGGCAGCTCACTACTCACTACTACTTGGCCTAGAAACCTGATTTACATTGATGTCATTATAATTAAAGGTAGGCCTATATAAAGCTGAGGACAGTGAGAAAGACCACTGAACTGCAAAAATACATTAAAAATATTATTGATGGGCATGAGTGATGGTTAGTGGTGTGGCACAAGATAAACTCTCATTTCACCCTCATCTTTAATGGT
This sequence comes from Alosa sapidissima, assembly GCF_018492685.1. Lineage (NCBI taxonomy): Eukaryota > Metazoa > Chordata > Actinopteri > Clupeiformes > Clupeidae > Alosa > Alosa sapidissima. The sequence goes on from NC_055970.1 coordinate 30,602,213, forward strand.
TGCAAAAGGTATCAGGGATTTACGTTCTCAGGGTTATGTCAATGTAAAAATATATTAATATCACAAATATTAAAAAAGCACAGGTGAAAACATTCTGAATGTTTCCTTTGTTACTACATTTTTCAATCTGACTCAAAACATGTTTGAGGAGGTGGAAATATAGACGGTAAATATAGACAAACCAAACAGCACAGTGCCGTGTGTTTGTTCTGAACTGGAAACTATAGAGGGTAAATGTAATTCAGAGATAGCCCAGGGAACAGGACTAATAGAGGACCCTAATGACTCAGTCACTGCACACTTTATTTTCATTATCCTGCGTAGAGGGATGACACAAGGTGGGCACAGTCAATACATACTAACCCCTTCCCCAGATCATGAGCTTTTTACTAAACTGAACCCCCCAGTCTCTTTCAATCCCAGAGAAAAGACCACTTTTCCACATTTAGGTATAAAAAGGTTTCCACAGTGCTTTATGGAGAATTATTTACAGTTTAGTATCGTGTTTTTAGGGATGTACATAAATATGACACAATATAATACACATACAAACATACATAGACAGCATAACAAAATGAATAAGTCATATTTGTTGAAAGCTTTAACACCGTGTGTGTTTAAATGTTAATATTGACCTATTGATGGCTCCTGTTTAAAATACCAAGTCATTTTTCTGTGTCCTTTTTGTTCTAGTTATCTCTCATAATAGGATACACATAAGGCCACTTTTCACAGATGAATTCACACCATGAACAAATCATAACCTCACATAATTCTTGTCAGAATAACAATACATGCATAAAAACATATTTTAAAAATATGACACTAAATGCAAAATTTGGCAAAATGTGCTGAAACATTTCCAAATGTCAGTAAAACACACAAGGACATAGTTAATACTGTATAATTTAACATAGTATTAACTATGTCCTTGTGGAGAGGAGACAGTGAAAGATGGGGATACTCTGTGTCATCGGTATCTGTGGTGTTCTGTCATTATAATTAAAGGTAGGCCTATATAAAGCTGAGGACAGTGAGAAAGACAACTGAACTGCAAAAATACATTAAAAATATTATTTTGGAAAATGACAGGGTTGACAAAATACATCATATATGTTGTCAGAACCAGGAGACTAAACGCTATAAGCCATCATATTTTCTGATGTAACAAAATGTCTGACTGTTCATTACAACATAATTAGACAACTGGATAATAATTTGACCTAGATAAACGCAATGGATTATGTCAGTTTCATCTATCGACATAACATACCTGTTTCAATTTGAAATCAAGTTCAAATAACATTTAATTTCCATTCAAATTAAAATTTTATCATCAGTGGCCATATGGAGACACTGAGCTTATAGAGGGGAGGCATCTGTGATGACACCTACTTGGGACATCTGCTTTGCGTCCAACCCCAGTCACCCAAATTCCACAGTGGCTTCCCTCACACCGTTTCTTCCGTCTCAAATGAGTACAATGTTTCACACACAGGCCGACCCCACACAGGTTCCCTGTGTGTTTATGTGTGTGTTGCAATGTCCATGCTGAGAGGTCATCCTCCTTCATGAGTTCAGTCTCAGAGAGTCTGTGACTTCATCCTGCATGGAAGCCTCACGCCACTTTCTTGCCGCGTGTGATGGCCTCCAGCTTTTGTCTGTAGGCCTCGGCCTCCTGCTCTTTCTTAAAGAGCTGCTGTCTGTATTTTTGCGCCTCGCGATTGGCCTCCTCTAACTGCTTCTGAAGGGTTTCCTTCTCCTGTTGGAACAGAAGGTCTCTGTGAATTCCAGCATGTCCTTCACGCTTGTTCATTAAGAGTACTACAGCTGTTACACCTCATGCAGCCTCATTTCAGCACCGAGCTGTGCAGCCACATGCTGCTTCGCCACTGTGCTGCTGGGTAGCATTATATTACATCCATGCAGAAAATGAACCGACGTGTAAAATGCCTGCCAACACACAACTGTGTATTTGATGTTGCTGAACTGATGGAGGAATGTTCAGATGGATTAAACATGAAAAAAACACTTCAAGTAAAAATTATTTTGCTGACAATAACACACACTGATCAGTGGGTAAAGAAGTGTTTTATCATAATTTAAAGTGACCGGGGAGTCTATTGAGCAGGTCCACAGACATGTGCTGCTTTCCCCCCCTAATCTTGAGTTCCACAACATGGTTGGAAGTACTGAACCTAAAATTACAAGATCATTAATGATAAAATCAAAGTCATGCTCTGGGAGGAGATGGGATGGGATGGGACGAGATTACCTCTATTTCCTGGCTCACGGTGTTACACTCCACCACTTCTATGCGTTGGCGTTTTACTGTGGGCTCCTCACTGATGACCGTCTCCTCTGCGATGTCAGTGGCAGGCACGGTCAACACTGAATGGTCAGACAGAGTTATGTACTCTCAGTGTCTCATTAATGAAGATGCAAAAAGCAATGCAAATTTACAGGCTAAGACACCTCAATGTGTTGATTGGAAAGTTTCACCTGATTGAAGAGCTAGTGGCTTTTTACTTAACAATACAGTGTATTTTTCAGTGATATAGTGGCTAATATGCTTAGCAATATGATCAATACATTCATCCAGCTCATGCATACAGATTCATGTGTGCTTGTATACTGAGGCACAATTCTAGCCTCCAAAGGTCCTTGTGCTATTACTGGACATCTCCCACAATGGCCAAACTTCTCACTGTTAACTGCAAGTACTCATACCCAACAATCTGGCCTATGTATTATAAAACATCAGGGTGTGAATTGGCAATGAATGCCAAAGTTGCCTAGCAACATTAATTCACAGGTCAGCAATGAAAATTACTTAGTTAGAATGGCTGACTGCGCTGCAGGGACATTTAATATTAGTGTCCTTTTTTATGACTTGCAATGCATATTTCCCGTATGAGAATTTGCTTAACATAACATGGACTTTCAATGATTAAACAAATCACTGACCTTGCTGACCATCTGGCATGGTCACGATGATTGGTTGGCCGATGCCCCCACCCGCCTGGAGGTTGCCCAGCTGAATGCCATCTGTTACTATGGTAATCACTTGCTGACCACCTGAACTCACAACCTGTTGAATGGCACCGTCCACGGTATCTGCGGTCACAACTTCCTCTGTCGCCACAACTTCAAGAAAAACACACACAGAAAAAAACTGAATTATGCATGTTTAAACTAAGCTGGGTGTTGTCTGCATAGCCATGATAAGTGATCTGTTTGTTCTTAATCATGCGTCCGAGTGGGAGCATATAAAGATTGAATATAAGCGGCCCCATAATCGATCCCTGGGGGACACCGCAGGTTAGGGGTGTCTGGGTGGAGGTACAGTCGCTAATGGCAACAAAGAAGCTCCTTTCCTCTAAATATGACTTCAGCCAGTTGATGACTGCACTGGAGAACCCAACCCAATGTTCTAACCTGTGTAATACATTTTGTGGACAACAGTATTGAAAGCTTCACTAAGATCCAATAGTACTAGTACTGATGTTTTCCCTGCATCAGTGTCTAAATGTATGTTGTTTAAGACATTGATAAGAGCTGTTTCTGTGCTATTATTAGCATGGAAACCAGACTGGTAGTGATCTAGACAGCAATTAAATATTAAAAAGGTAATTACTTGATCAAAAACTATTTTTCAATGATTTTGCCAATGAACAGGAAGTTAGGGGGCCTACTGTTATTTAATATGGAGGTATCCAGGCTTTCAACAGCTGTTTTTAAGGACTTTTTAAGGAAAAGTGCCAGACTGTGTGGGTATGTCCACATGATGATGAATAGAAACTGTACCGTTTTTGCCAAGGTTTCCCTGTCTACCAGGCTAAATTCAAGGCTAATGTTCAATCTGGCTAAATTCAAGGCTAATGTTCAATTTTACCAATAAAAAATAATGCAAATTCATTGCATTTGGCAGTTGAGAAAAGCAATGAATTATTGCTCATGTTCCATTAAGACAATTATTGCTCAAGTGCCATTAAGACATTCTCAGGTGCCAAGACCTGCTCAAGACATTCTTGAGGGTACATCTTTTTTCCAGAGAGCTTGGTATAGCTACAGAATTTTAACCATTAGTTTGACACCTAACCATATGTATTTCTCACTTCATAGCACCAGTTAGTCCTATTGCTACACCAATGTGTTCACCACCCACATGCTAAATTACAAGTTGGCAAGTGACAAAGACAAATACATCATTGCACAACTAGCACCAGAATGAAGAGCTATAAAATGATCCTACAAAAGGTGAATGACTGAAATATCACTTTAAGCTCAGCAGTTCCCAAAGGCAAATCTCATATCTTTGGTTGCATACACCATAAACCATCAAGAGATGATTTCCCCTGAAATTGTTATGACTTGAAAAGGGATCATTCATAATCATTGTGGGCAAATAAAACATTAGGCATAGTCAAAGACTGGTACGACCTTCTGACGTGGTTCTTTGATGTAGCAATATGTCTTGTAGGGAAGAAATCAGATAAAAAGCTTTCTGAGGCAGAACAGTGGCTTTCATCTAGTGGATAATTATTGAGATTCACATGGTCAATATTTGCTCTTTCCTCAATTATGCTTTCATAACAGAAACAGCACAAGACACAACATAATGAAGATATACTAGAACATAATGGACCAACACATATCAATCAAAACATGTCAGATATAGAAGTGACACTTCCGTGTAATTAACTGTGTTTGATGACTCACGTGTAATAACAGCATATGCAAAACATTATCACAAGGCATTAATCTATGGGGGGGGGGGGTAGTTGCTCTGGTCCCTGAACAGGTACAAAAGAGGTCGCACCTGTGCAGTTCCCAAAGACTGACATTTTAAAATGCAGAGACAAAACCTGGCACACGTCATGGCTGTTAGTTTAAGCAAACAATTCACTGCCATGTAATCATGAAGCATTTTATGGCAAACAAGCTAACTGAGTCCTTTTCTATTTGTGTGACACTGAAAAACAGAGGACAAAAGAATATCTATCTAATGAAACCTCATCCTTGCTCGTGTGTCATTGGATCAGTCATATACTGTAACTGATTATCAACAAAGAAACTGCAGTCCTGTTGTAAAAATATTCAGATGCTTAGTGACATAAAAAAGGGAAACAAAATAAGCCTAATTATTTGGATTGCGTATATTACTTACTTGCCTGTACATTCAGACACTATAAAGATATATGTATACCATGAGCAATAATTCATTAAACAAAAGTGGGACAATTTGTTGGTTCTATATAAGCCACTCAAATGACTGAGAATATGTTATTAATCACAGCTTTAGAAAGTTCTAGCTGGCTTGCCTCTAGAGGCCAACAAATGCTGTTGTCTCACTGATTACATAATAAATGGATTATGAGCAGTATAAAAACTTGCAGGTTACTTAGGCAATAAGCCCCAAGAAGCCGTAAATTCCAGTGATTTTAGAACAGCTAAGGGCCATTGTTAGACACGATCCGCAGCTGAGTTCTATAGTCAATGACAGCAATCCTAACTTTTGTATCAATTTGTGGTAGTGCAGTAATATAGAACAAAATGCGGTCAACGTGAAGGATTGTGCTGGGTTTTACAACGGCATCGAGCGTGATTCAGCCAATCATAATCGATGACCAGAGCTATTCATTTTGATCATATTGATTGAATTGAATAACAACATTCTCCATAAACCAAAACCATAACCATTAAGTCTGTAAAACACTATGAGATTCCACTGTTAACAACTGGCATCATGAGCTCATCATTAACTTGACATATTCCAGCCCTTTAGAGGACAAAAGACAAATGAAGAGGCTCATTTCAGGATGAGACTACAGCCTGGCAGCTGATTGCCATAGAGGAGATGTGCATGTTAACCATACTGTAAGCACTGTTAAAGGACCATTAGCAGATTTGTGTTAAAACATGAGCTTTGGGAAACTTCAGTTTAAGAGTGAGAAATGCACTGTAGGAGTAACACAACTAAGGAAAGTCACATACTATTGGCAGGCTGCAGAAGGCTACCTTGGCCTCCATGTCTTTAGCAGGAGATCCCTATTCAGAGGCCCGGTGGGTAACTAACTAACTACATGTTGGTCTGGAGAGCTTCATCAAAGAGTTGTTTTGTTTTGGATCATTGTCTACTGGGACTCAACTGAACTGAATTACTTTTGAACCTGAACTACTTTTGGGGCAAAATAAAAAGCAACCAGTTCACTCACAGAGGATCAGTGTTTGTGCTGGGCCAGAGAGGGGACCACTGCTTCTGTGGCTTGCCCTTGTTGCACAAATAACCACACACACCATCACTGACCTGTGACCTGGGTATCATATTCACATCCTTTACACACATCAAGGGATGTAAATCCTTTACACCATAAAAGCGACGTGAATAAGGAAATTCAGCTACAGCACGCATGTCAGATTAGAAGAGTGAGCGGCAATAAAAATTCCTAGAATTATCCAACAGGTAATGTGCCAAACCTCACTTACAATACACTATCATTTGTGCCTTCCTAAAGGCATACCTGCTGATTTACCAGAATTCCCTGAAGAGACTAATCCAGCCAGGTTCACAACGCCTCCAGGCCCAATGATAAACTGTGGAGCTGCTGTGTGTATCGTCATGGTGTCTGGACTCTCTGGGTTTGTGTTGATCTGGTTTTGCATGGCCACCTGTGTGATGAAAATGAATGTCATAATGTTGATAATGGACCACTGAACTCTGTGATGCACAAAAACATGTCTTTCAGACCCATAAATATCTACCTGAAGAATTTCAGCGAGTTCTTCATTTCCATTATCCAAGGCAATGTCCAGGGCATTTTTGCAGAATTTGCTCTGAGCGTGGACATCAGTACCATATTTGATGAGGAGCTCCACAACCTCTCGGTGGTTGTGTTCAGTAGCCCAGTGGAGAGCGGTCATTTTCAGCATATCTTTGGCATTGACGTCAGCCCCGTGCTAGTCAGACCCCAGTGAATAAAGTCATTGTTATCACTTCTAAGAAAACAGATAATAAAAGTACCGGATTTCAATAATGATTGCTCAATTTAGTTTAAAGGGACACACATGCTTGGGAGATATCAAAGCCCTGTGTGTCTAATATTGACGATATCAGTGCATTTCATTTTAATGGAATATTAATAACAAGCAACACTGTGATGGGCAATTCAAATAGGAAATTGTGTTCTCCATTCTTATGGTAAGGGTTTTGACTCTGTATAATCACTTTAAGTAATTTATACATTTTTTACAGTCTTTTTTTAAACAAAAATGTCAAATTCCCTCAAAAATTTAAATATCTGACCAATCACAAGTGAAAATTAGCTGTACCATTGTACCATTCCGTAAAAACTAAATCACCCTGCCATTCTGTGTAACAGTGAGTGGCCAAGTTATGTAAAGTACATCTTCAAATCAAATGATTCATCCAGCGTTACCTTCAGTAGCACCTCGACAATGCTAGCATGCCCTTCTGAAGCAGCCATATGAAGGGGGGTCCTGTCTACTTTGGTTCGAGCATCTCGACTCACACCTGCTCTCAGTAACACCTCTGTGGTTGAGTAATGTCCATACTGGGCTGACAGGTGCAGGGGAGACGTCCCAAGCTGTTTGGTGATAGCATTTATAATTCACAATTTTAAAATAATTCCGATTTACGACAGTCAACATCAATACCAAGAAAAAAGGAATTCACTCAAGAAGCTAGGACTTTGACTTGAGATCTAATTAATTTAACCTTAATTAAACCCTGAGCTTTGAAACAGAACAAATATGAAAAAATACTCTATAGAACCTACCAAGGAGGAAGTATGATGTAAATGATGCTCACCCAGTCTGTTGTGAAAGGTGCTCCATTAGCCATTAGTATCCGAACTTCATCATCTTGACCTGATCGTGCAGCTTCCAGAAGCTTTTTCCCCAAGTCCACTAAAGACATCTGTAGTTATACAAAAAGAGCTTGTATGGTTATGGTTATAATATTTGGCAGACACTTTTAACTTATAAAATGTACCGAGTCAATATTCATATGTTTATGTTTATGGTATTTGGCAGACACTTTTGTCCAAAGCGAATTACAGTATATGAACACTGCATTAGTTACAAATAAGTTTCAAATAAAGTTGAAAAGTTTACATTAAGCATACTACTAATAATAACAAAATTAAATGTCAACAATGAAAATAACGAGTATTTCATAATACAAAAACCATAAACATACAAACCATTACTCTGTGAGAGAATTAATGAATTAAGTACAAGATGAACAGATGAGTCTTTAAACATGTCTTGAAAGTCCCAAAAATATCTCAAGAACATGGAAAATTGGGTTACTCATTCCACCAACGAGGAATCACTTAGGAAACCTCTTAGAATGAATGGATGGTCGACACAGCAGACGCTCATCAGCGGAATGCAGTGGACGAGAGGGGATTTGGAGCTGGATCATGGAATTCAAATAGCAAGGTGTAAATTCAAGTGTCCTATAGGCCAGGGTGAGGGATTATATATCTTATATTTTAGGGATTATATAGCTTATATAGAAAGCCAATGAAGAGTAACTTATAAAGATTTTACATGTGTCTTCTTTGGCTGATTAAAGACCAGATGTGCTGCTGCATTTTGCGTCATCTGTGATGACCTCATTACACAAGCAGGTAGGCCAGCTAACATTGAATTACAGTAGTCCCGTTTAGAAAGAATCATGGCCTGCACAAGATGTTGTGGTCAGATGTTGTGTCAGATAAGGTCTGACCTTCCAGATACAGTATAGAATGCTGACATGACTTTGTCACCGAGGCTACATGCTCATATAGTACACGGTGTATGTATGCTACTATATGTGTGTGTGTGTGTGTGTGTGTGTATATTTAATTCACTGTTACTTATTTTTGTGGTTGAATTTCACTACTAATAGAACTCATTCATACCCATTACAAATCGTTGTATATTGTTACATACAAGTTATTTTATTATTACATCATTACATACATTACAACTACAGGATTTAACCTAAATAAATCATTGTGTGATTTTCAGTATATGATTACTACTCTCCATTTCTGGTGTATAATTATTCTCAATTTCCAGTGCATTTCTGAAACAGATTACATGGTCATGTGATCTCGCCAGGTTTTGTACAGTGACTATCTTTTCAGAGATAAGGCTAATCCAACACATACAATATATATATATATACATACATACACATACTTTATAAAGCATATATATATATATATATATATATATATATATATATATATATATATATACTTTATAAAGCATATAGCATGTGGTTTAGATCCAATCATCTGACATGTTTGTCACTTACACTTACTCAGCAAATCACTGTATAATTGCAATTCAGTACATTCAATGAAGAGAATAGGCTTATCCAAATAGTGGTGTCAAGTGGATGATCTTTATTGTTCACTATTAACACTTAAGTACGGCCTATTGACTCGAGGTCCTGTTGCAGTAACTCTGATGCCTTACTAAAACTGTGGAAGACATTACTTTGATTACTAAAACGTCCATGCATTAACATATCCAGGGTGGGAGATGACCACTGCAGTTCAAGACATGGTTAAGCGTTTGGTGGACCCAGACCCTAAGATGTTAGACCTATGTCTGATCTCAAAGGGCTTTGCTTGCAACCAAAATGCAGAAGTGAACACAACATTGGTGGCATTTGCTACAGCCTTGTCTGTGAGGCCCCCGAAAGCCTGATCTCTATTTTTTATATTCGATGCTGAGGATATTACGTAAACCAGCATGTCATTACTCTGTTTTTTCAAAGTTCCAGACGTTTTCAAAGCCTGCCTTATGTCTTATGTCTCAGTTTTTGTTTGAACAACGTTACCTGAAGCTAACTAAATTAGCATAGCGTTCACAACATTGCGCAGCCCTTTGTTGATTCGAGTTTTACAGCTAGAAGCTAGAGCGTGCCTGTCCACCATTTTCTTTTGCTTTGGAAAATAGCATTCATCCGCCATAAAAAAACAGCAAACGACGATATTTACTTCTAGCAACTACTAATGCACGAATGAATGGTATCTGCCAAGTTAATGTAATAAACAGGAAATCGTTAGAATGATCGAGGTTCCGGGGGAAGTGGAAATATTTTTTACCAGCAAAGACACACCAACTTCCACATCCGGTGGGGCAATATAAAACACCCCGACTCTGACCTGGAAAAGATTCTTATTGCCTAACATGTTGATCATTTACAAGTCTTACCTTGAGTTATTTTCTTAAAGTAATTGTAGATAGAAATGAAGTCCCCCGTAACTCAGCTAATGTAGTTCTTTTAAGACGGCGTCTCGGCGCTCAATTTTTAACTGCGGGAAAAGTGCCCGTATATCAAGCGGATGTATACCATCACCATGTTTCAAATTACATTTGGCATTGAGACCTTTTCAGATTTACAGAGAGTTTATATGATTCATTATGTTAGTAACCATAATAACCATAACCGGTTGTTATGATGACTCATCTGCGTGCCAGTAAATACCACTTTGACCTTAAAGAATACATTTAATGTGTTGGATAATGTGTGTGCGGAGTGATACAGAACACCAGAGTTAATGATAGTAGCTGAAATACATGCCCAGGACTTATAGTAATAAGTAATAACAGTAATATCTGCCATGACCGTAACGTTGCTTTCTCGTTTTTTTAATGCGATAATTGTTGCAGAGATGTAATTCCACACTTCAAATTCACTATTTATCACTTGGACAAACGCTTCGTTAGCTAGATCCAACCTGCCTGCATTCATCCAAACCTGTGGAAGTTTAAATCTCAGCGTTGCTTGTACGACTTCACGTTAACGTCGCATTTAGTATTTGGTGACAGTTGCTTTCTTCAGTGTCTCCTATAATATGTTCCTCATTTAATATTTCTGGCACTCTCGTGTGTACAGCGTACTGTCAAGAAAGCGTACATACACAACTGAACATCTGACGACCCTTTAAAGTGAAGGGTAACGTTACGGGAATTGTTCCGGTGTTGCAATCATCTGTTGGAGTTGTAAAATAAATCTGAAGAGGTAGGACAGCTACTTTGCCGTGGTGCGGTTGTTTTATGTATCTGTCTGCTCGCTCGTGTGATTGTTTCAGATTCAGTATCGTGTTTTGGTAATTATCCTGTCTAACAATTCTAAATATTTTCAAAACAGGAACCTTGTAGCTAGCATGTAAGGCTAGCCAATTAGCTGCAAGGTAGCTAACGTTATCTGTACTTCCTGGATCGATATGGTACTTCACAATAAACGTTTCACACAGCTCTAAAGCTTTAAACAAAATCCTGTCAGACAGACACCGTAGCTCTCACGCTGACGGCACCCTTCTATGAACATACTGGCTGGTATCAAAGTGAAGTTATTAAATGCATGAGGTTCAGGAGGTCCACAGTTTGTTTGCTAGCTGGCTAACAAGCTATCATAGCTAGCTGGCTATCAGTCGTACATGAGCTAGTTATTGATAGTAATTTGTTTAGAGCTAACTAATCAATAGAGATATGTAACCCTTATCTCATGTTTCATGTTAAGAACTTAGCATTAGAGATGTAGATTGTAACGTTATGTGTTTGTTTTTTGCTATGTTGATTTGTCAACATGTTTGTTATTCCTTTAGCATGTTATGGGCTGACCTGTTGGCTGAAACAACAGTGTGTCAAACTTAGATGTCAGGTTCTTCTTATCTTTGAAATTGAGAGAATGGATGTACCAACCAACTATATTTTGATATCCTCTTTTGTAGGCATGACATTGATGACGAGCATGTGAGCACATCGACTTCTAGGTGAATGTTAATCTCAATTTATCCGCCAAGATGCCAGCTGTTTCAACAGGGGCGAAAGAGCTCTACCTGTCAACGTCTCTGGGTGAATTGAACAAGAAAGCAGAATTTAAGCCGGAGAAAGCCAGCACAAGACAGTAAGACCTAGTCAACTTATGTGGAGCTTTCTAACGTTTTACACATGTAGGCTACCCCACTGTAAAAATATCATGATGTGTAGGCCTGCAGTATTATGTCCATGTGTAGAATAGCATTGTTTTAAAATCATTTTTGCATATGACAAGTCTATGATACCAAATGACATTAAGCAACGTAGTGGGAGTTAAAATATGCATTTTGTTTTAGCTATGTTCAGAGTGCCTGTAAGATGTTCAAAGCTGCCGAGGAGTGTCGCCTTGACAGAGATGAAGAAAAGGCCTATGTTCTGTACATGAGATACCTGACCGTTTATGATGTCATTAAGAAGAGACCCGACTTCAAACAGCAGCAGGTACAGCATATTTTAAGGCTGAGGTCATCAGTACTTTTTTTTTTATTATGTAATGCAGTGGTGAAATATTTATATACAACATCAATATCCAAGCTTCAACTTTTTTTCTATTTGCCTTTCTCTTAAGGATTATTACTTGTCAATGCTTGGGCCATCCAGCTTCAAAAAAGCCATTGAGGAAGCAGAGAAGTTATCAGAGAGTCTAAAACTCCGGTCAGTTACTTCTTTGATATTGAAAGTTTTTACATTCTCCAAAGACTCATGCTAGGGTTTGGCGATGTCTACAGAATGGCATATGACTCGGTATAAAGTGAAATATCGTCATGGATGATTACATTGAGGCGGGAGCTACTTAAAATGCATATATATCTGTACTACGGCTTAACTTGATCCTCAGGGAAATCCCTACAAAAAAGTAATACATAATACATTAAAGCAAAGACACAGGAATTATAGTGTGTATGTCGCAGGGTGCACCATATGGTCGGAATGGACAAGGGGGTCACGATGCTGGTCTTATTATCGTGATGACTGTCAGCCATCAATGGCATTGGCGCAACCCTAATTCATGTAATGTTTATTGAAATACTTTGCTTTGTCAACCTGTTATCAGGTATGAAGAAGTTGAAGTACGTAAAAAACTTGAGGAGAGGGAGAAACAAGAAGAGAAACGACGCAAAGAGGAAAAGCAGGAAAAGGACGAGGGACGGTCTTTATCAAAAGGGACAACTGACTCCCGCAAAGACAATAAGAAGGTACTTCCAAGTCGATCACATTTATTATCAGATACATGTAATTACAACAGTGCAGACTTCTTTCTATTTGCTATTCTGTGGGAAAATATGGCTATAGCATGGACCCAGTGGTCCTTTGTAGTTTGATAGGAGAAGTTCAGAGGTAATACATCTTATATTTCATTTACCTATTTGCACATGCAGTGATTATTGAGCCAATACTGAAGTAACTGGAACTTACTATGTATGTTGTTGTCTGCTTCAGCATTCAGCTGTTGTCTTCCAATTGACTATGGCTAGCTCAGGAATGGATGGCTGACTAATAAAACTGAGGTAATACAAATGCCTTAATTTTCCAATGCAGGTGAAAGGAGAACAGAATGACTCAAAAATTGTACCATCAAAAGGTTAGTGTCAAGAGATGTATGCATGTGTCTGTGTTGGTGTTGAATGTGAATACAGAGTGCTTAAAGACATGTAGAGTGATTGACCAGGGTGGATGACATAGCATAAACTTTGTGTGACTGAAGGAAACGATGATGTTTTCAAAAGCTGTGTATATATATAGTATTAGTTGGTCAGATTTTGTAAAAGCTAGGTTTAATTAGAGAAAATGGCTATCCTAGCTAACCCAAACATCAACAAAGTGACTAAATGTGCACTTGTGCCATTTAAATGTGTCTCATCATGTTGACATGATATATTTACATTGAAATGTTTCTTGGGACCCCTCTTCTCTTCAGCTGCTGTGCCAGTGGGAGGGATCACAGCTGAGAAACTCTTCCACATGATGATGGACCACAGCCTCAGTGTCATCGTTATGGATGCGAGAAGCCTCAGGGACTTCGAAGAGTCGCAAATTCAAGTGCCGGCACAGAAGTGCATCAGTGTCCCAGAGGAGGCCATCTCCCCAGGGTAAGAGCTCCTCATGCTTGCATCTGTACAGCCGTGCCATGATGGCCAAGGCCGGCCCAGCCTACTGCTCAGCTGAGTTATTTGGCAGCACCAATGTCGTAATTATTTGGCATCACCAATATGCAAATATGCAAATGTTTGCACCAATGCAAATTGTCAACAGTTCTGTTCCCAAGAATGCCCTTATTTGGATGCATTTGCATGTGATAATTTGCATAGTGCTTGCCATTTGGAAAGTTGCTAAACAAGACCTGTCAAAATGTTCACGTACATGTAGATGGATGTGGTTACATTTGCTTTTCTCACCATCATGAAATGCTTACTGTTTGTAGGATAACTGTAAACCAGATCGAGGTGAAGCTTCCAGAGGCCTCAAAAGAGTTGTGGAAGCGTAGAGGTTTTGTGGATTATGTGGTTCTGCTAGACTGGTTCAGCTCTGCGGCAGACCTCAAGCTGGGGACCACACTGCAGAGTTTGAAAGATGCCCTTTACAAGGTGAAACTCTTCTGTATCCTATACCTATAGCACCACTCTGTGTACAGAGCATATGTTCTTGTTCTCTAACAACAATATTTATACACACTATATAATTAAGCACCGCAGCCCAGTGCCCTTGGAGAGGCTATAGTGTTTGAGGGTCTCAGGAACACAGGAAAAGTGTATGTGGTCATAGTCCAACGGTCATGTCTGTGCTCCACAGTGGGACAGCACCACCATCCTCCGCAGTGAGCCCATGGTGTTGGAGGGAGGCTATGAGAACTGGCTGTTCTTCTACCCCATGTACACCACCAATGCTAAAGTTAAGCCCCCAAGACAGCAGGCCTCCAGTGCCATCCCACAACGTAAGTGCAACTAAGTGCTGGTTTTTATTGCTTCCTCAGATTGATTTTGTTGGTACATAAGATCATGTGAAGGACTGATAAAACACTTAGTCGTTCTCACTAGCTGTTCAGGCTATCCACTGTAGTTTCTTGGACCCGGTAAGAAGCATCCCCATTGAAACCGCCCGTTGTCAAAAATATTACAGAAGCACAGTAGTGCTCAGTGTTTCTGTGCTGTTTTGGTTAGTGTAAGTCAGTGTTTTGGCGTAATTGTTTGAGCGAGGCAGACGAGCCCTGCGAGTTGTAGAATCTGATGATATCTAATCTGGCCTTCACCAGTCTGCCTCACATGAGTCATGCCTGTGTCCACAGTGAACTTCAGCTACCCCTCGCTGGAGGAGCCCAAGCCCCCGGCGGCCCCCGAGCCCCAGCAGCCAGTGCAGGTGAATGGGAGAGCGGCGGACGAGGCCCTCCCACTGGAGCCAGCAGCGCCAGAGCCCTCAACCGTGGCTCCCGCTGTCCCCGACGGACCTGTTCCTAAAGTGACCGAGACGACCAAGAAAGTTCCTCTGCCTCAGACTGGCGTAACAGTTAAACCGACCCCTCAGGTAGCAGCTTACTGTAAGGTGTATGGTTACCTGTTCTACCAGGGCTGAGCTGTGTTTCATTGAGTGACAAATGAACAAAAGGCTTACTGACTTCTCCACTGTTAAAATGTGTTTAGAATGCTGCTTTTATTATTATATTATGGCCACTTTAATTATATTATATATAATTATAAGGCCACTTAATCTTACAGAGCTGTACTACTACACCTTTACCACTTACCAGATATGTGTACTAAGAAATGTATGCTCCTGAAAAAAAGACAGGGTCTGACTGTTCAGTCTGTAACCCACCATCACCCTGTGCACAACTCTGTGTTGTGTTTTTATTTATTTATCTTTCATCTTGACCATTGCCACAGGTTGATCGCAGTAAAAAGCCCTCTGTCAGAATCTCGGATGGCTCAAGACCCAACAACGAACCACCGACTAAGGACTCTCAGCTGCCTCAGAATGGCCCGTTTGTGCCGGACCGCTCAGTGAAGCCGGCCTTCGAGTCCGGCGGCCAGCTGTCGGAGGAGGAGCGCATCCAGATCCACGCCGAGGCGGCGGGTGTGAAGGACAAGGCCCGCTGGGAGCTTGAGCAGCGCAGGAGAGCCCAGGAGGAGGAGGAGGCACGCGAGGAGGAGGAGCGGCGGAGGAGGCAGGAGCAGGAGGAAGGGGAGAGGAAGACACCCGAGGAAGAGGAGGAGGAGGAGGAGGAGGAGAAGGGCCGACAGGAGCGCGGCCGGCTGGAGCGGCAGAGAGCCGAGGAGGACGATCAGGTGGGACAGGAGAGGTTCAGACGAGGGCAGAGAACGCAGAAGGGAGAAGGGCAGCTGAAAAGTGTCTCGCTGGACTCGCCCATGCCCAACAACGTGGTCAGTGAGATCAAGGTTGGTCTCCTCACACAACACACTCACAGCTCTCACCGCCATGTACATACAGTAGATTAGTGCTGATGTCACAGGTAATTAAGTAATGCCTTACAAATGTTGTTATACTGTACATAAAGAAAAACCTTTGTAGTTAGCTGACTAGTGAAGTCCAGAAAGGGCTTATTTCAAGCCACACCTTATTTTGTGTGGTTTAGTAAAGGTCAATTGCTAGATTATGGCATACCGTAGTATTAAAAGATAAAGCAGATAAGCATTTTTAAATTTAACTTGAAAAATGCCATTGAAATTTACTTTGAAATCATATGATGAAATGCACATATTAGGACCTTCAACTGGAAACAGTATGTTCATTCAAATCAGAATTATCTCAAGACTCTAAAATGATCCACACTCATTAAATTCATGAGTCATTCCTATAGCACAGACTACTCGCATCAACTACCAACTTCCCCAGCAAGTCCACAGTGTCAAATTGCATACGACCATCTTCACTGACCTCACATTATCCATGCATAACCCCATCCTACAAGTAACGGCCAAAAAGACGACAAATGATATCAGTTCTTTCCTGTCTCAACTCAGGCACCACTGCAGCATAGTAGTGCACTTGCGAACGGCAGCCGTAAGGCAAGGATTTTAGACGGTAGCACAGCCGAGGGCTTTGACAAGCCAAAGGTATATCAGCTCCTTACCAGGTTGTTCAGCATGGCATGCTTCTTTTGTAATGGCAGCCTCCACTGTTCAAGGGAGCCTGCAGATGGCCCTCATGGATGTGCATGGAAATGTCAGGGTCTCTGATGTGGTGGACTTTGAACGTCCATTACAAAATGTAAAGTGTGATTGAACGCGTCTTTGATGGGATGATGGTTTTATGATGAACAGAAATGGACAACTCTTGTGAATGCTCTAGTAGAGCACATCGGGCTCTGTCGACCTGGTGGTCCCAGCTAAAAGAGATTGGATTTATGCAATTGTGAAATTGTGAAGGATGTTGTTGGTGTTGTATGTTGTTATTGTGGCTGCTGTGAAATCTATTTCTTTCCATACCACAGCGGGAGCCCTTAACCAGAGCACGCAGTGAGGAGATGGGACGCACTGTTCCAGGCCTGCCAGTCGGGTGGATGAAGGTAAGAGGGCCACACAACACCATTACTTACTGTGTTGTTTTTGTCTTTGGTTTGTGTATGCTTGTAAAAATCGAATTTGTTAAACGCACTATTTGCCTCATTGGTTTTCCTCTCCTGGCTGATCTAGTTTCTAGACACAGTGACGGGTACGTACCGGTATTACCACTCCCCGACCAACCGGGTGCACTTGTACCCCCCGGAGGTGAGCGTGCCCCAGACGCCCCCGGCCACGCCGAAGCAGAAGCCGGCCAAGCCCCCCGAGGCGGAGCGGGACCGCGAGCAGTCCAAACTCAAGCGCTCCTACTCATCCCCTGACATCACCCAGGACCTGCAGGAGGAAGGCCAGAAGAAGCCCACCCCAACACCCACCATCAACAGAGAGACCAAGTATGTGCCGTGTGTGTGTGTGTGTGTGCACGTGCGCGCACGTTACATTCCCTACACATTTTGAATGACTCTTGTTGACTGGTAGAAAAATAGTAAATCCCTAAATGTACTGTATGTGGTTTGTTTAGAAAGATGTGCATCCATTTCATATATATGCAACTGTGTGCAAACTACAGTTACTCTGAGAATGTAAAGTTACATTTTTTGTTTTGACATCTAGGCCTATAACTGCTAGCACATATGCGAAGGTTGAAAATTCCAGACCGTCAGCAGCCAAGATCCGTAGTCTGAACCCCACATTTGGAGGTCTGGGACCAGCCCTGACTGGTCTGAGGAACCTGGGGAACACCTGCTACATGAACTCAATCCTACAGTGTCTGTGTAACACACCCATCATGGCTGACTACTTCAACAAGAACCGCTATCAGGATGACATTAACCGGTAAAAGCTTTCGTCTCTTCTTTGGTGAAAATGTTTGACACATTTCTGAGGGCATATTGAGATGGTTCATAGGGTTGCATAGTTAATTAAATGTTTCTAATGTTGCGTTGTTAACCATTTAGGATGGGAGCTGGGGTTTAGTGACAAATATAGCTAAGCATAAGTTAACAATCTAGCTAAAGCTTGCACTGTTTCTTTTATATTAAAGATTTGATTCTCTTACTTCTTTGTTCCTGCTTGCCACAGAGCCAACATCCTGGGTCACAAGGGCGAGGTAGCGGAGGAGTTTGGCGTGATCATGAAGGCTCTCTGGTCTGGCCAGTACAAGTGCATCACTCCACGCGACTTCAAGGTCACCATTGGCAAGATCAACGAGCAGTTCTCTGGCTACGAGCAGCAGGACTCCCAGGAGCTGCTGCTCTTTCTCATGGACGGCCTCCACGAGGACCTCAACAGAGTAGGAACAGACCCTTTATCTACAAACACCACACTCAGAAATGCCCACTGCACTTTGCATGATCGAATGAGAATATTTCTCTATGTTTGTGGAGTGTGGATTGTGCCAGTAGCCTTGAGGAGATACTACTACATATTATAAATGTACATGTACACTGTACAAATAATCATGGCCGAACCTGTAAACCTGTAAACGTGTACTTCTCTGACCATGGAGAGCACCCCCAGTCTTACCATCATGGCATTTTACACTACTGCCAGTGTGCTGCTTTTAGAGTGAGTCTTTTATAATTCAACACAGCCAAAACATGCTCCTTCATAACCACATCTAATGTACTTATCTACAGCCCTGAACCTGTAGTTCATGTTTTGCTGCTTTTGAATGGTCATGAACTGACTGTTTGTGTCATCGGTGTCTCTTTTCTTATTGTATTTTCTTATTGTATTTTCTTTTGTTTTGATGGCAAACGTAGAGAGTAAGTAGCCCTGTCCATTGCTCCTGTCCATTGCTCCTGTCCCCCCTCTCAAGTGTGTTGCGTTTGCTGTGTCCAGACCATATCACATCCGTCCGAGTCGCTGTCCACGCCTGAGGCCTGTCACTCGTGAATCCTAAACCTGTCTCATCCCAAACCCCCATGCTTGAGATGTACTGTATTGGCTTCATAGACAGTCAGAAAGACAGAAAAAGAAAAGAGTGAAGAAGCAGCCTTGTCTTGTTAAGTCATGATTTGGGAGACTGTTCTTCTTTTATCCTCTCTCACCATTCCATGTATTTAGCACAGAGCTGTGAAGCATTCAGAGACAGCCTCTCATACTGGTGTTAGCCTGCTGTACATGAACGAGTGGGCCATTGCTAAAGCATCGTGAATCACGTGGAGCACAGTGAACTTGGGCTTGGCATAGGCATTCACAATGCTCGGGTGATGCCTGATGCATCCCACCTTGTGTGCGCTTGATGTGCCCTCCTCGATCTATCTCTCCCTCTCTTTCTTTCTTTTTCTTGTTCTCTTTCTCTCTCTGTCCATCCACTGCACTGTACAGTGTGCCTCCCTATGTCAGGTGGACAGTGGTGTCTGGTGTCTGAACGTCCTGTGGTCTGTGCTTCATCTCATGGCAGCCTACTTCCTGGTCATGTGAAATGTATGCATTTCCATCACCTGTCCATGAACCTTTCCTCTGCGTAGAATAGGAAACATCTTGAAAGTGGTCAAGATGTTGGCCCTTGTAGTTACCCTGGGTTTGGACTTTTGGAACGCTGCATGAACACGGAATGAGACTGAGATGGTTAAAATGTAAACGGAATGGACTGTTGATGGAGCAGTTGGGAGATGATAATCACTTGCAAGAATTAATCATTGGTCAGCTTGTGTGTGATCAAAATAGAAATGGTGTTCCATTGCAGAGTAAAACAAATGGCCACACAGTTAACAGTTAGGTTGCCACTGTTTCTTTTCAAACACTCACAGAGGTTTTGTGTCCCACTCACTCAGGCAGACAACCGCAAGCGCTACAAGGAGGAGGCCAACGACCACCTGGACGATATCAAGGCAGCCGAGCTGGCCTGGAGCAAGCACAAGCTTCTCAACTCCTCCATCATCGTGTCGCTCTTCCAGGGCCAGTTCAAGTCCACCGTCCAGTGCCTGACCTGCCACCGCAAGTCCCGCACCTTTGAGGCCTTCATGTACCTCTCCCTGCCCCTGGCCTCCTCCAACAAGTGCTCTCTGCAGGTAAGCCAAGGAGCCGCACACAGCACACAGTTCACCTGTGGACATCCAGTCCATGCATGTAGGAATGCACTTAATGTCTCTGGGGTGTGTATAGCATGCTGCTTCCTCAGTTTGGTTTCTTCACATGTTAAAGGATTGCCTGAAGCTGTTCTCCAAGGAGGAGAGGCTGACTGACGCAAACAAAGTGTTCTGCAGACACTGTAAAGCCCATAGAGATTCTACTAAGAAGTTGGAGATCTGGAAGGTTCCACCCATCCTCCTGGTGCACTTGAAAAGGTAAGATCTGATGCTCCAGAAATGTCCAGTCATATAATCTCTATATTCCAAACCGAGTATTAGTCAAACATTGAATGCCAGTGCAGTCTATAGCAGCGTTTCCCAAACTACGGGCCATGGACTGGCGCCATTCTGCAAAGAGGAAACTGCTGCTCCACAGAGCCGTAACCGCAAAGGTCAAAATATGCTTGGTGCTTCTGGCACTCGCCTTTTGTGGCAAAACTGAATTGTATCATCGAACTGCGGACCAATAGAAAAGAAAAGAAAAGTTTCCAGATGAGGAATAAACTTGCTAATTTGGTGTGATCAAACGTAGAGGGTGGTAGTGGGATGAGCACTCATCCAGCCACTGTAAAGCATTGAGCATTGGATTTGTTTTTGACTGTAGTTCACCCTGCCAACGTCAAGTTATTATTCAGGAGATACAGTTTTAACAGCAGGATTGTGAAATTGACTAGCAGATGGGAAAAGTGCAAGGAGTCTGCCGGGAAGCACACGGACACATTCCAAAATGTGTCCACATGGAGCAGAAACCATCATACAGCAGTTTTCTGTGAAACAATGTATTTATGAGAAATGCACTGACTGAACTAGTTGATAGTTGATAGTAGATAATGCCCATCAACAAATTGTGATATTGATATTGATGACAGACAGCGTACTAGTATTGGTACTTTTAACTGTAAGTTGCTGAGTCATCCACACTGTGCCAAAGCTTATCTTAGATGTTTGTATATGGTGGTAATTTGGGACCAACATCACATTTTTGCAAAACAGTGAGTGTCCACATGAGTTATGCACCACTTCTATATTGCTGAGTAATATCAATCTACTTCAGATTTAACTTACATGGATACCAATAAGTACCACATATTTCACCGTTTAAAAAAGCAGGAGACTGACAGAAGAGCCAATAGTAGAAACCTGCCACATGAAACTAGCATCTTTATGTAACATTTAGGCATCAGAGGTACCAGGGTTCTGTCTTTGTGTGGACTAAGGCAGCAATCAGTTTGTTGAGTCCCAGTGATGAGTGTTTTGTGTGTGCGTCAGGTTCTCATATGAGGGCAGATGGAAGCAGAAGCTGCAGACCACAGTGGACTTTCCCCTCGAGAGTCTGGACCTGGCGCAGTACGTCATCGGCCCCAAGCCCAGCCAGAAGGGATACAACCTGTTTGGCGTGTCTGTGAGTCTTTCAACAAGTCATCCAATTCAGTTCACAAATTTACAATTCAGTTTACAGAACCTAACCTAAACCTTTGAGATCCTTTAAACATTTGTCCATTAGTTCACTTGTTTAGCACATTTAGAACAATTATGTGGTTAAATGTAAATAATTCTACAACATTTTTATTCATTGATGACACTTTCTAGAACCTGTTGAATAGAGAAGAGAAGTACACTTTCTCTTTCACAGTTTCTCCTGTTCCTCATGACTGTCTCCTGACACTGGCTCCTCCCCCTAACTGACCTCTGTTTTTCCATGCCCCCCCCCCCTTCTGTCCCTCTCCTCACCCAGAACCACTATGGTGGGCTGGACGGCGGCCACTACACGGCCTACTGCAGGAACAACCCCAAACAGCGCTGGTGCAAGTTCGACGACCACGAGGTGTCGGAGATGTCCACCTCCTCCATCAGGTCCTCGGCCGCCTACATCCTCTTCTACTCCTCCCTGTGAGCTGTGCTGGGCTGAAGGAGAGCTCTGGCACGTGGGCATAGAAGGGAAGGACGGCTGATTTTAATGCATGTTGGGAGCACCGCTCCTGTTGAGGAGTGGCGGGCGTCTTAGCCAGAGGAGTCGCCCTGCTTGGGGGTGTGTGGCCGGCCTGGAAGAGACTGGACGGACGTCGGCCTGCGTCGCAGTTCATAGAGGATCACCTACGTAGATATTGAGCATTTACCTCTTTAAAACACAGTAACGGTAGTGGGACTGGGAGGTGGTGGAGGAGAGAGATGGAGAGGACCCCGGCAGGTCATAAGACCAGTCTTCATAGCGCTTAGTCTGCCTGCGCAAGCTAAAGCTAACAGTGTTGCACGGGTCTTCGACTGCTCCTGAAACATACAGCGCTCTAACTTGATTCTGTTTGAGTATGTGATGACCTTTTTTTGCATTTGCTTTCTTTAAGCTTTCCTATTCTGTGAATATACCACCATTGCGATTTTAAAAACAGTAGAATTACCTATGTACATACTGGTTGCAAACCTTGCACATCATGTACATATAACCAAGAAGTGTTTATTTATTTATAAAGTGACCAAATCTGTTAGAGAAGATGCAGCCTCTCAAAGCCTAGCTGTTTGCTTTTAAAGCCAAGTCAGAACTCTGTCCCATCACACTTTGTGTCATAAGGGCAGCCTCGCAGAGGCATTAGAATCAATCACAAATTTAGGTACAATTGTTTTTTTGTTTTTTTTGATCTGTTGTACCATTCCATGACGCATCCTTTTTTAAACACTGCCATCATACAAGGTTGTTTAGATGCACTTTTCTTTCTTTCTAGAACCTGTAATGTGAAACACAATTATATAAGAATAATCTTGTAGCAAAATGATTTCGCTCACCCAGAGGAAGATTTAAACATATAAACAGCTGCTGCTCAGTCGCTCAGTCATAGAGGGGTTTCTCATGTCCTGCCAGCTGATGCTGTGCCACACTCCTACCATGAGGACACATGACACCAGGGTTAACTCGGAGCACACTGACAAGGTCATGACCCCAGAGCCACCTGTGTGCCCTATGTCCATTTCAGACCAGTGTAACACCCAGGGGAACTCAGCCAGAGTTTGGAAGTGTGTGTTCCACAATCATGAGTACGCCCCCAGTGCTCACACCCTTTCCTGAGGATCTAAATCTGGAGCGTTCACTTAAAAAATCTGATGGTTTGCGTCATAGCATTTGGGCAAAGGAACGGTTGCTTTTTTGTGCTTTAGTAAATGCAGTGACGTACTAACTGCCACAGTGGTCAACTTGTATAAATCTTTTGCATATAAAACAGTAAGCATAGGAAGCAAATTCATCTTGTTCTAACGTCCCAGTAAAAACATTGAAACACAAATATTGGTTTCACTAATTAGAGAGGAGAGTTTTCATATTGTGGAAGTACTACAATGCTTTTTTCAAATGGCACAGACCATGCTCCTTGTGTGTGGGAGCGGCTGTATTTCACAGGAGCTCTAACCTCAGTTTCTCCTGCATAAACTGCACAGTTCCAGTCAGAGGCAGGCATCAAACCAACTGCCAATTGAAGAAGCAACACTCTAGAATGAGCCTAGTTTGCAGAAGCTTGTGCACTGCGTATGTTCATTCGGTGTGCTGGGTCCCCTAATCCAGCTGGACTCCAGCAGGCCCAGTCTTACCACACAAATGATCCTTTGGGACACAGGAAATTCAGATGGACTCCAGGCCTCCCGGTCATTCAGCCTTAAACACTCTCAGCTCAGTAGTTTCAGTGGGTTAACCCAGCGGTAGTGGACACGTCCTGAGATGAAGATTAGCGTTCTGTGGAGTCTCAAGTCTCCCTCAGTGGCCAGTTCTGTGAGCAGGAAGCACAAATTCTCTAAATAGAATCTGTTTGGTGATTGATAAAAGTTGAAGTAAAATGATATGAATCCCACATAACTTTTAGCATGAAGTCTGGCATGAATCAAATTTATGTTTTATGTATGGATTTCATTTTGTTTCTTGAATAATCTGGTTGACTTTTTTCCATAACCATTGACATATATTAACCTCAAACATTTAAATATTATGTATCTACTAATCAAATTGTTTAAATAAAGGAGGTGAAACACAAATGATTGCGTTACTGTTTTTTGCCAGTAGGGGGAGTGCTTGACATAGGTCTGATAAATTGTTAGACTAAACACTCAGCCAAAGTAGAAACCCTCTGAGCTGAACTCTAAAGCACCTTTGAAAATGTATTTTTGTAGGATTATCAGGCTAACAACAACATGGATATAGCCATGGCTATACAACATGCAACATGGATATAACATATTCTACTGAAATTTAGTGACAATTAGAATTTGGATGCAGTGTACAGTGTTTCTGATGAGGAAATGACCCTTACAGCTATCAGACTTAATTAATGTATAAGTATATATACTCTTTTGATCCCGTGAGGGAAATGTGTATCTGAAGAGGAAGCGGAGTGACTTTCCTGTCTCCTTTGGTGTTGGTGGGTGTTGCTGCCCTCCATAATTTTGCCCATGACCTCAGCAGTCAGGAAGGAGAGAGGGGGCGTTCAGACCTATCCCACTGAACACTGTCACCATTTCACTTAGAAGGCAGGAAATGTTCTCCCACTCATTAAAACACAAGAGTCAGGCCATGAACCGTTATGACGCATCCAACACATTTTATGTTCAAATGTATTTAGTTTATTTCAAATATGCTCTTTACATGACCAAATATAACAATCCATCTTGACATAGCAGGACTTACATTTTTTATAAAGTTTGAGTTCTGTAAACCTATTACATTTCCATTTGATATTGCCATTGTTAGTTGCTAACGTGTGTGAAGGCGCGCCGCTGGAATACGGGGTCTACTATATTGTTCTCGTGAGTAGAGAAGGATGTACGCGTCTGGGGACTGAACAACAACATCTGGGAGGCTCTCCACATTGGCATCATCAAACACGTGCCATCTCCTGGTCATGCTGCTGCGGCAGCATGCGGTGTAGTGGCCCATGTCCAAGTCGCCGGTGTGGTTCTGTGGAATGGCAGGGTGAGAAAGACGTAAACAAACAGGGGTCTGTTATAGACTACAAGACTGGTTTGGCTGCCTGGTTAAAAGCAAAGTCTGAGTAATGCAAGAGTCTGAAACTTGAAATCACTGGCTGTCTGTTAAAGGGCTGTTTGTGTAGAACTACCAGCTGTCAACTGTATAGTCGTGTATGCAAATAAAAATGCTTCACAATACTCACCACCACACCATATAATGAATAATTATTGTGTTGAGATGATGAATTGCTTAGATAAGGAGAAAGATCCAAATTTGTCAAAGGGAAAATTACATTTGTTCTAAGCTTCCTTTTGGTTTGTCCCTGACAATCAAACCTGAAATACACAAATGAATGGTTGTGAATACATACAAGTAAGCTTACTCTTTCATACAAAGTAGCCTAATACATAAAAAAAAGAGGTCTGAAGTGTTGCTTTTGAAGTGCTTGGAGTATACTTAAGATAACTTCCTGGATAGTTGACAGGCTTGAATAAGTTCATATATCTACAGTTTAGAAATCCTAATACTTTATAATGTTATCCTAAAGTAATGTGTACCGTTTCAGATGAAGTATGAGAACCTCTGGGGGTTGAGACAGCGTGGTGAGGACAGCCGCGTCGCGCCTCATCCCACACTGGGTGCACCACATCTGGTCTCCTTTGGTCAGAGTGCTCTGCTGGAAGAACAGAGCCAGGCAGTCCTGCGGAGACCAAGCTGTGAGTCACCAGTGGACCAATATGCCCCAAAATACATCCGAACATTTCCCATGGGAGTTCAAAACACTTTTCCCCAAACTATAAAAATCACCCATGCCATGTGTGGGCACATGAGAGGCCTTGCTCACTCATCACACTCATCCAGTTCTATGGGCACACTAGGTCATTGTTAGTACCATACCAATGAGTTAGGGGGAAGACAAAATGAGAAGGGAAATATTTCAGATATCCAACAGTTCAAGTTCATTTTTACCCCCTAATTTAGTTCAGAAAGTGGATCTTTCATATATTCTAGATTCATTAGATATAAAGTGAATCATTTCAAGCCATTTTTTGTTGTAATCTCAAATAGCACATATATATTTGAGTATCTCAAAATATTAGAATATACATATAACACAGACGTGTGTGTGTGTGTGTGTATCCAAGACTCAAAAGAATATTGTCATGGTCCAGTAACAGTCCAGTGGTTGGCTCTAACCAAGTGGTCATTGTCAGTAAGCAATATAGCAGCAGCAGCAAGCCTGACCTGCAGTGGACACTTGTAGTTGTCGGGTGGGATGGGCAGGGACAGGATGGTGAAGATCTGGTTGCTGTGCGTCTGATGGTCACAGTGCATACAGAGAGTGTTGTAGGTGAGCTGGCCTTCAAAGAGGTTTGTGATGATGGACGAGTCAGTGGCAAGGTTAGGGGTCTTCTTGCCCTGTTTAGTGCTGGAGACCCTCTTTAGTTTGCCTCCATTCTACAAGTTAGAGAGAACTCATGGCTGTGACTTAATGTGACTTTCTTGGATTTCAAAGACAATGTTATTGAGTACAGGACTGAGGCTGCTCACCTTGACGAGGTCGTCATGGAGGGCGTTGAAGAGGAAGAGAAGAAACTCCTGGGCATCTTGCTGAGAGTTGTTGCTAAATAGAGAGTGCTGGCCACACATTTTCCCTCTCACTTTGGAAGGGCACCAAGTGTCCATTTGTCCTGACCACATTGTCTCCAGGCAAGTGACAAAGGCCCCTGCCACCTCACAGGACCTCCTGAGTACAGTCAGATAACAACACACATTTTAGAAATTAAGCATGTAAGGGAAATTCATTCTATTTCCATCAGTGTTGTGTTGATATCGTTCACTTGTGCACTTAAGTGTACAGTATGTATGTTCTCAAATGTACTACTGCAGATTGGCAGATGTTCCTCACCTGGATATGTCCTCCTTGGTCTGCTCGCTGAGGAGGTGTTCCACCAGAGGCACGGTGCTGCAGAGGCACTGCAGCACAGCGTTCATGTAGCAGGAGTTGCCCGAGTTGACCAGGCCGCACAGGCCCGGCTGCCGTCGGGCCCCAGAGACACCGCTGCTGGTGGAGCTGAGCTCCTCTGGAGAGATCAGGCAGCGGCCGCTGTCAGAAGACCAAGTTCTGACACAGACACGGGATTTAGAGCATTGAACTCAGTGAACACAAATGGAATATTGATGGATTGTACAGAGACCAAATGAAATACTTGCAGTCAAGGGATAATGGTGGATTTGTGGCAAAGTGGGAATGATCAAATATGTATTTCTTGATGATAATATGAAATTATGGAGAAATTCCATCTAGTTTTGCAATAAGAATTCCAGCCTCTAAGTACAGCTCAATGAGTAACCTTTCTCTTATGACATGCTTTCATATGGTCTGTGGAAGGTGATAACCAGGCACTGAATACACACTCTCAGTTGGCACCAAGGTCTACATTACACCACATTTGTGATGGTTATCACAAACCTTGCATTTGAGTTACAACACCAGTCTGTTGAGTTGCGTGCTTCTGATGTCCCTGGAGTTGCTAGAAAGTATTCCATGGGCAGTTGTGAGGCAACGACTTTAACAAACTCACTCAAATTCATGCATCCCTCAGTTTTCATAACTGGCATTGAGTGCATAACAAAGGAGTTGATGGCAGTGAGATGCACGGTCAGCCAGAAGCCCTGGAAGAGCATGTCTGTGACACCCGAGTTGCTTAGCACCGCAGGGCCAACCCAGCCCTGGAGATGAGACTGCAGCAGATTTGAGTACTGCTCCACCAATGGAGGGCACTCGTTCTCAGACACAGGCTCATTCAGGCCAAAGTTCACAACCTTGAGATTTATTCCCAGGCCAGAGAATATCTGGGTTAGCTTGCCCTTCATGAAGGCTGAACTGTCCAGTTGCACATGGTAGCCCTTGTTGACGTATGGTTTGAGGAGATGGTGAAGCACTTGCTCCAATACTGATGCCTGAGAGCCTCTCTGGAGCAGCGGCATGGAGTACAGGTAGAAGTTGCACATATAGCCAGTTGAGAGCTCAAAGAGCACGGCCACATTCAGGGGGCAAACCTGACCGTCCACCAAAAGGCTGAACTTCTTCACCAGCAGCTGTTGGCCAGGTGTGTATGTTTCTTGGAAGCGACGTGAGACGTGCTCTCTGAGCGTGTGGAGAATCTCCCAGTGCTCCTCCTCACCGCGTCTGCATAAACACAGCAGGGTGTTCTGGAAAGAACCGCTCAACTTCTCCAACCAGTTCTCTATGGACGGCGTGATCCGAACAGGACGACCCAGGCAAGCTTCAGTGTGAAGCCCAATTCTGAGGCCAATGGCAATCCACATGACAAAGTCAAAGTAATGAACTTCTGCCAACCTCTCTGTATTCTGACAGTAGATTGTAAGGTCCTCATCAAGGGTTCTGTTCACCTTATAACATAGCTCCTCTATCGCAGTTCTTTCCAGCAGTGTCAAAAAGAACTCCTTAGGTGAGCTCTGAGTCAGAGACATGGAACTTTTCTTGATTCTGGCAACAGGCCTCACCTTTCTTGATTTGAAAAGGCCAGGAGCACACAAGCCATTTCCCTCAGAGGCGATATCCACTGGCTCAAAGAATGGACACTCCTCCTGAGCCCATGCAATCTCACGGACACGCATCACTCTTGCTTTCAAACTCATGATGGATAAGGGTCAAACAGTCCTCCAGAAAAAAAAAAAACCCTTCTACATTTGACAATAATCGGTATGGAAAGAAATGTAGAAGTTGAAACAGTTGACCAACAATGACCATGGCCTAAAGATTTGTTTCTGTCTGTTGTAAGAGATGATTCAGCCTGAGCTCCACTCTGCTTCAAACCTCTACCAAACTGACGTTTGCAGCGAAACCTGCTCTCAAGAGCAACACATTCTCCAATCCCTTAGAGTTGTGCTGTTTAGGGAAATTGCTTGTGTTTGAGAGTGTACAAAAGAGATAGAAGACTCCCTGACAACTGTGTCCTAGCAACCTTTTTTTACCAGTGATTCTACTTGTGATCTTTAGGATCTTTATGTCTTAACATATGGCCAATAATACATAAACACATAAACTGTATCAAACACATCTTACACATTACAAAAAAAAAAAAAAAAAAATGTGAATAGTACTATAAGGCAAAATCATTAGAACTAGTTAATCAAAACTACTTACCTTTTCCCACGCATTTCCATTTAATGACTATTACTCTGAATATTGATTCATTGTTCATGCATTCATCACTGACAATACATTTATGACATCATGTTTATTTTCAGAGATTCTAAAAAGTTCTACCTGTTTTCAGTCTACCAAAGCAACAAAAAGGAAAGGCCATTTTAAAAGCTTACGGTTGGTAATAATGCCCTACAAGTAGCCTAATGCCTCATAATTAACAAATATATGGATAATTATGATATTACATATTATAGCACCTCCTAATTACATCATTTTTTAAAATTATTATTTTACGTACATTTTATTTTATTTCTTATGTAGGCATTTTGTATTCTGTAGCCTATTGTATTATTATTTGGTATTTTGGCATTTTTATGTAATCATTTGATAATTTGTAAATAACATTGTAATAATTTCTAAAGCACTTTGGGTCAACCCTGTTGCGTAAAATGTGATGTATAAATAAATTGTCTTGACATCATTTTATTTATGTATTTATTTATTATTTGAAAGAAGAAGAAAAATTCAGTCATTTTTATCAATCTGATCATTTAACCATGTTACAATCTGTCAATTCAAGCTGTAAGCTTATCGTCCAAGAGGGGCACTTAAGAATAACTTAACTGTTGTAACCTCTAGATGTCGCTCCTGACAAATGTTTAGTGTCAGACAGAATCAGAGGAACAAGACATTGGAGATAGAGATATAAACGTTATTTCTATAAAAACATGAAATGCATGCTTTAGCAGTGGAGAATATGTATTACAGGCATATTTTGCTGGTTGTGATGAGCATTGAAATAAATGCTTACATTGTAATGATGACAAATGCCTTGGTTGCCAAGTGTAAACAGATAGTACAAAATATGCCCCCTTCAATTAACAAGATTATGTGAATATGAACATTTCTATCTCAAATTTGATAAAATGAAATGCAATTAAAACTGATATTTTAAAAAAGACCGGTTCACATCCTTTGGAAATGACTCTGAGCAAACATCATAGACTCCCCTTGCGTTTCCAGGAGTCCAATCATAAACAGAAATCATTTCCTGATGCAAATCCTGATCCAGCTGTCCTGATGCTACTGAACCACACAGCTTTTCTCCTTCTTTTGTACCATGGCGACTTCCTTACCACTGCTACCCTTCTGGATGGCCATTACAACCTATGAATCAAGTGTCAAAATGAGTTTTATCAACAATTCACAATGTACAGTAATACTTATGACCGTTTACCTTCCACTTGCCCAGTACTTGCCTCTTTTGTATCTGGAAATCCATGAGTCTGCAGTTTAGAGTAGATGAGTTTGCCATTTAAAGTGACTTCAAAGCTGGCTGTGCAAATAAAGGAGTTGAAGGAACAATTAGGCTACTTGTGTGGCACATAAACATGTCATAAATTCCTGACAGCACAAAGGCCGAAAATTATCTACGTCTGATGTTGGCTGTCTATTCTTTCTATTTAAGCAGAGAAAAACCTTCCATGTATTCTACAGTAAGCTTATAAGTATAAAGATGACTATTTGAGGTGAATGAGTTCAGCATGTCTTTTTCCATGAAGGAAAGACTAAGGTCTAGATGACAGAGCAAACCATCTGAGGTTTAAGTTGAGCTTACACGGGCGTCCAGTCCTCCCAGTCACAACCGCATCGGGCACAGCCTGCTTTATCTCAAAGGCCAAGTCCCGATAGCGGGAGGCGTACCCTCATCCATTGCTGTGAAAACAATTAAAGTACTTTTTTTAAAACACATGAACAATTTACAGTAGATTGAGGTCATTCTTGAATTTCCCCTTGGGGATCAATAAAGTATCTATCTATCTATCTATCTATCTATCTATCTATCTTTTTCTTGCTCATGTTAAAGCCATCTGATAAATTTGTACATAGGCAGTGGTATACGTGACTAAGTGATATCTGATAGGCTTAGTCAACAATCCTTATAATTCTATTAATGTTAGACACAGACATCAATGTATAGCATATAATCATTCCAAGAGAGCTTACCAATATTCAATGTGCACCTTCACCGTCATGCTGAAGACTGTGCTCAGAGCTTCTGGTGGTTTGGCATCAGTAGGTATTTAGCAATGTCACTGCCTAGTTATCAGTCTCCAGGATACGAGTCAAACCAGTTTGTCCAACCTACAGTTTGCCAAAAGTTTTTCCCTACATCAACATCAGTCAACGGAGATCATGTGATCCACGTTGTTAGAAAACAATTCAGCCACTTTTATTTCATATTTCATGATTCATCACCTCACTGGTAGGAAAGCAACTTGTTTGCGGAGTATATTCCATGAAGCCTACCTAAGCGTAAACTCAAAATAGAACACAGACACAGAGATATGCCGTTTTGTTTTCTTTTTTATTAGTTGAAATGATATACAGTACAAAATGTTTTACGGCAATATACTCTTGCTTTTCACAATACCCCTGCATAAAATATTCCCCATTTTATTCTGTGAAGTTCGTGCCAAATATCTGTATCTATAAGATACACTAGGTCAAAATGATCATACATTACTTGAATGACAAAAGATGACAATAGTACCTTTATAATTATATTTCGCTTTGGACAAAGGCGTCTGCTAAATCCATAACCATAACCATAACATTAAAAATTCCTCTATAATCATTTTTGTTGACACAGTATCAGCATTTGACACATTAAAATGACATATATTGAACTGTAAAAGTTGCATTGCAATCTGCCCATATTTTACAAGATTTTTCAAATCTGTATATATTTTCAGTAAGTGTGAACCACAAATGCCATAATACATATTTCTACACATATCTTACATTTATAAAAACGAGTTTTTGACATTCTGCTCAAAAGATCTTGCAGTTTAAATTAGAGCAGGTTTCCCTTCAAAACCTACTTGAAACACAGCCCAAAAAATACAATGCACTTAAAATCGCTTTCAATTTGTACAAGGCAACTTTGCATTATTCATAATAAATACTATTCCCCTCAAAACAATACGATTGTACCAGTTTAATTGTCACTTCTGCATACTCATATTTAACATATATCCTTTTAAAAATAAATTCATAAAAATCATCTTCCCATGCCCCAACATATTAAAATCTGGTGGAATATTTCATTTGATCATAGAGGGACATTTCACCAGAGAAGAGGGCCACTGTAACTTCCTCTACACCATAGTTCTTCTGGCCTTTCTTCTCGAGCATGATAATTGACCACAATAATCAATAACAAAAGCAAATGAGGAGGTGAGGTGAAGTGAGGTGAGGGAGGACACGCCGCGCCTGCATGCGTCTACCTTGGCAGGGACAGAGACAAGCTTCCAGTTAACCAGGCTGACGTGAGCCAAAGGCAAATATTCCTCCTTCTTGCTCCCTTCTCAAAGCATGAGGCGCATGGAATGTCGCTGCTCTTTGGTGCTGCTTCCGGGTAGGGAGGAGTCATCGGGCGGGGGGTCTTGGGACAGAGTCACCTTGTCTGGTGTATACTCATTTCGCTTCAGGTCTGCCATTGGTATGGGGAACAAGGATATGAATGATTCCTTTTAAATTTACAGTCCACCACAGAGATTTTCATATTAATGTATTTTGGCAAGTACATTTTAAACTGCTACAACAAAATTCCATGATACTGACTGCCCCAAAAATGATCAAAGATCATTCCCTGAGACTTCCATGTCTGGAATAGACTTTATTATCCATGATAATAAAGGCGTTGTGATAACGTACGTGAAAAAGGGAGAAGAAGAAACTACGCCTATCTAATATTAATTTGCAAACACACCCACCCACATAACATAACAAAAGGTGCTTATCTCTTACCAGGAAGCTTGAGTTTGCGACAGCAGGAGTTACAGTGATGTTTAGCACGGAAGTTCCTTATTGCGTCATCCCCCAGGTTTGCGGGTCCAAAGATCATGTTATGCGATCTGAAAACACAGATAGAGTGACAATTATTATTTATCTAAAAATAATTAATAACACTGCACTTTGCAAGAATACATTATAGTATTATATACATTAAGTATTATACCCATGCCAAATTTTATACTTTATCTGGATTTCACCAAAAGTTTTTCTTCTGAAAGGGAATTGCATTGTCATGTGTTTGCATGACATTATCGATTTGAGTGATATCGTTATCAAATGTCAGACGGATGACGCAACAAGGCGTTCCTATGGTTCTTAATCATTTAAACCAATGAGAGTGACATCTGTCATTCCCTTAAACAGCAAGCAGCGCAACTTCAAACAGCGCATCGGTATTTTGATAGTCAGCGGCGCATTTGAAAGAATCTGCTTGCACGCGAGACCGTATGGAACAGTTATTTCACTAAACTAAACCATGCTTTACGTAAGGGATCGTGTATTGTCCGCCGGTAATTACCGGTGGACATGAATGACTATACCGGCGGACGAATGACTGAATAAAAAACCTAAGGACATTTATCCTGCAGAGGAGTTGCTGCTCACATCTTGTGACACATCTTCAGCTGTGCATCATATTTGCCTCTCGCCTTTCGCCTAATCACTTTTATCCATCATTACCAATTTGCAAATGATGGTGAATAACTACTCATTGTGAGATGTATTCTGTAATATCTTTACTCTAATTATGTTTCCCATTGTAATCCTGTAATTTGAAATGTTTTGCATGAATGTGCACTGTGTGCATTTGTGGATGAGAGAAGCTTGGTGTGTTGGGCACCTGCCCATATCACTATAATGTGCTCTTAAAAGAACATATAAACAACTCGCCATGGATTTCTGACCAGGTTTCTCTTGGTCAGTGGCGTAATGCGTTTTAGGTAGTGTACAATAGCAATTTTTAGACAATGCGCCAGACCCCTCCTTGGGTCGTTAGTTGCCACATCCCGCGTTGCTCACAAAAAGAGATGGGCATGGCGAAAAACTCGAGTCTATGATAGGAATAAACTTTGCGTCATGATGATTATAGGCTTTAGACTGCGCTTTAGACAATCATGATAGAAGACAGTAAGGCCTCTGTCACACGCTGCTGTCATTTCCATCGAGAGGAAAATCTTTGGTTTAATCAAGATTCACTATAAATCAACCTTTGGCATGGGTGGGTATTAAAAACCAACGGGGCTTAAGTGTAGTTGAGGACAGCTGAATAGCAACTCACCCCTTTTCACCACTCTTGATCACAGAGGGATCCGTCAGAATCTCCCCAACCCCTACAGAGGCACATGAGGTAGGAAATGAGATGACCATTAAGACCAGCAACATACTTGGTTATTCTTATTCCTTTCTGGTCTATGCAGAAAAATAAATAGACCTAGAATAATAAAAGATCTTCAGAACACACACCCACACCCACACACACACACCTTGCAGGTCAAGTACTAAGAGCTCTCCTCTGGTGTACTCGTACGACCAGTGGCTGAAGGCCAGCATGGTCTCCTCCAGCAGGTTGGTGGGGACGATCTCGTCGCCATTGTTGTTGTTGAACTTGCGGAACTCTCCGGTGATGCACTCCTCAATGGCAAACCACTGACCAGCAGAGTGACAGTAGAGCAGGAACACCTCTAGAAATCTGGATGGGTAGATGGACAGAGGTGAATCAGCCCTAAATGGACACAGTGGAACTGACCAGCTATATTTCATGTATCATTTGGATAATGATACATGAAATAATGAACATATGACACACAAGGCTCCACCGTGACATTTACAGTGGTATAGAACATGTAGTTATGAGGATACATAGGCTAGTCACTAAAAATGCTTTTGGATTTTACTGGTACCAAATGCCATTTCCAGCTGCTGCTACCAAACATATAGTTTCCATGAAGTGCTGCTCAGCCAGAAACCAAGTCAGTCACCACATGACGTAATGTGAAAGGCAGTAAAATGTATGCAGCAAGTGAACGGCCTAGTCGGCAAACCACCAGACATTAGACTGGTTTCAGAGGCTTTTTACCTGGGAGAGTAAGGGATCGACTTCGGCCTCAACTGGTTAAAGGCAAAGGTTAGTTTCTGTGCAGCCCTCTGCTGCTGAATTTCCTGGAAATAAAGGGAAAGAGAAACATGAATCTTTGTTTTTGTAAGGCTTCATTTCATCATTCCAGTTTAGCTTTGCAGCAAATCTCTTCTCACACTCTCTTTCTGTGTGATGGGCACACTTGTGCATGTGCAACACCGCACTACAAAAAAATGCAAGTCTTTTGAATAGCCACACAGACCACTGCTGACCACAGAGATCCCCAGCTGTGTGGGCTCAGTTTGAGGTTAAGGGCAGAGCCAGAGCCAGCCCGATAAGAGGAGCCTGCCCGTGTGTGGCGGCACAGGATGGGCCTGTCTGCAGCACCACCTCCCACCCACACCCACGGGACTCTGCTCTCAGGAAGCACCCAAACCACTTTCTGCCATCTTCAACCTCCACACACACAAACACACACACACACACACTTAGTCACTCAAAAACTACGCGGATGTTTGTGTGGAAAAAAAAAGGTTCCTTTCCGTCATCACGCTCAGGCTAAATCTAGAGAGGAATGCAGTGGCTGGCCTGAGGGGGAAGCAATAGGGCCACCAGACATTTCACAGCCAAAATGCTGAAAGATTGAGGGCAGAGAGTGGCAGCCTATTAAAAGCCAGTCACTTGTGAGGAAAGTTAACACCCCCACAAAATCACAGCTACCACGAAAGGAAACTGCCAAACTATTTTCACCAATGTAACAATTTGGTAACTTTGGTAACCCAAACAATGCTGCAGTCATTTGATGGTGCTTTGGACCAAGCCACTTGGCTCCACTAGATGGCCTGTGTATTTGAAAACATCTCAGCAGCCAAGACCCGGCCTGCACACACACACAAAATCACACCCAGTGCAGCCAGCGGCTGATTGGACACGGCAGACCCAACTTCAGCGCCAGCTCCTCACCCTGAGACAAAGGTGAAGCACGGTCTCCTCCTTGTAGATGCTCTGCCAGGTGTTGACCACTTCGGGCAGGAAGGACTTGACGATGTAGAGGTGGCCCGGCTTGAGGATGTCGTACTCGGACCAGGTGCAGAGGACCTTGAGGGCACGGCGCAGGCCGCCACCCATCTCCTCCTTGCTGAGGAACTCAATTTTGGCACAGAGGCCGCGCTGGGCCCAGGAGGACATGCTGTTGTTGATTGTGTGGGGGGAGCTCTCTTCCAGCCGGTACACAGTCACTGGCTCCCCTGAGGGGGACAGAGAGAGAGGTGTCAAAAAACAAGTGATAACACTAGCACTCTCTAAAAGCTTTAATGGTATGGCATGCTTAATGGATGATAATACACTACAGGTTATTGTCAGTTTAGTCATGAAATGAAATGCCATTAGACTTTTCCCAAAATGGTAAAGTACTTCAAATCGAATGGCTGTTTTGACAGTTTTTAAATTAAATGACTCACGGCTCTAAATTGTCAGTAAGTTACACATAACTACAATCATCCCCTAAACAGCATGACGTATACAAGTTGAAATCCCAAAATAAGCACCTAGGATAGTATATTATTTTCCACATAATTTTCATGTTGGTCAGTTAAAGGACAGGACACTGATGACTGAATCTAACAGCGACTCCTGTCACACCTAGAACCTACAGCACTTCTGCCTCTGAGGTAACACAGCTAAAGTAGCTCAGCTCTAGGCTCTGGAGTGAAGCTTGAGAGAAGGGAGGGGGGCTGGCTGGAGAGGGGGGTGGAGTGGCACAGCCTTACCTCTAGGGGGCACAGGGGTGAACGGGATGCTCTGGGACAACCGCATCAGGTTATTACGCTCCACAGCTAATACAGGGGGGGACAGACCAACCAACGGGTTTATTACACTCAGCACAGAGAGGAGAAGAGGGAGCCAACACTCAGCTACCATTCCAATGCGTGGTTACCATGAAACAGTAATGCTTTACATTAAGTCTCCTTACATTTATTGAGTTAGTTAACATGAGAAAAAAGCCATATGCATCTCCTTTAAGAATTAAATGAGAACTACTAGTATGAATGCCTAACGACGCAGTCAACTCCTAAAGCTTGGGTGTGTAACATCCAATAGCATGTAGAAGACCTACAGCGTGTTCATATTGTTGGCATTTAGTAGAATGCAGTAAGAACTAGTTGTAGAGAACTTCATGTAAAGCATTACAAAATTACAGCACATAAAGACCACTGCTGCACTCTCACCTGAGTACTGGTAACTTTCCATTGGCTTGAACGGAGACCCGATAGCTAAAGGTACAAACAAGGTCAAGTTATTATTGCCATTTCATCCATATAATTCACCTGGAGACACACATTTGCTTTATGAACAAAGTTAGATAGAAAAGAGAAGAATTTAAAACAATAAAATGAAAAAGAAAAAAATTAAATAATAGAGAATGAATAAAGTAGTCATTCAGTTGCTACTATGGTTAGTCACTCTATGGCCATCATTATGGCATGTGATAGCTCACAGGCTATGATGCCTTCTAACAGCTTTCATAGCACATTCAACTGATCAGCTGAAGCATTAGTTTTGGTAGCCAGCCTCTACATCCAAAAGTCTCACACTACTTTAAACAGGCCATCTTTTGTAGAACATTTTTTGAACTAGCCCAAAGAACATTTTTCTTTCAACCACAGCGCATTCTTCAGCCAGCAGGTGGCAGAGCAGGAGGAGTAAAGAGGGACCATAGAGAGACAGACTCACAGTCTTTCCTGGGTCCCAGGTGTGTGTGTCTGGTTGTGTACAAGCATGCTGCAGCTGAAATGAACAGGTGAAAATGGAGGTTACGTTGGCTGAATGGTGGACCCTACGGTCATCCCCACAGATCCCCATGGGTCAGATGGACAGGTGGACATTCCTGTTCTGCCTGCAGCACGGTGGGAAAATCAGCCCCGGGACACACAATCTGGAGATGGCTATCTGGATGTGTGCTAACAAAACTAAATCGGGGGAAGTGTTTGTTTGGATGCTCAAGGCCCAGCAGTGCTGCAGGCAGGAATCTACATTTCAGTGGTCTCCCACAAACATCTCAAGAAGGGAATTGCAGATTCAGGACAAAACAAAATAAAACAAACAAAAACAGCACCACCTACTTAGGGAAAGATAGCAAGACGTCTTAGAATATGCATGGTTTACCAAAGATAATCCCAGAACTGCTGCTGAAGGGAAACGCTGAGGGCAGCCCTAGGCCCTGGGGTGTGCATGATGTTCGTGTGTGTGTGTGTGTGTGTGTGTGTGTGTGTGTGTGTGTGTGTGTGAGTCATGCTTTCATCAAATCTGATGTTACCCCTTGGGCGCTGCGTTCCACCAAGGAATGTTGTCTGGCACTATCGCCACCACACACTCGGCAATACTGACTATTTTCCTTTCCCACTGGTGGAATGACTTACCAACAGAGCAGGGGTGTCCCTCTTTATCGTCAAGCTCTTGAAAGCCCAACTCTTCCAAGAGGACCTCTTCTTCTAACACGTCTAACAACTCCACACACCCAACATGCACATAGCATGCTCTTCCCTTCTTCTGCTTCCTTTACCTTCCTCTCCTTCTACCACTACCACCTTTACCTACCGGTTAACTCATACACACAACTTCTGCACGCTTATTCTCTGGCAGTAGTAGCATTCATGGTTACCTCAGGTCTCCTTGGTAATGTATGTTGAATGTTATTCCTCATTTTGTAAGTCGCTTTGGTTAAAAGCATCTGCTAAATGACTAAATGCAAATGTAAATGTACATGTGGTGCGTGCCAAGGGTCATGACAGGGGAGATGGAATTTTGCGAGATGAGATGGTTCATACCATTGAGGGCTTCATCTTGTGGGCTTCTGTAAAGGAAAAAAAATATGATGGTAATTTTTTCTAAAGAATGTGCAACATTTTTTCACCATACTTCATTATCAATCACATGCAAAAGTCTATGCAAACGTTAGTCTGACTTCTATCCAATCAGACGAGATCTGTACTCTCTGTAACAGACTAGATGGAGTAGACAGAGTGGCCTCTTAGAAACATTCTTGAACAATCATGCTTTTTTCACAGAGAACTACTTCTCAGATAATCGCAAAAGTCTCAATAATCCCTTTGTAGTCACTGCTGACTCTAGAAAGTTTTTAGCCCGGCATAGAACAGGAGACTCATAAGATCCCCATGCTGAAAGGACCACTTCCAACTAAAAGCCTTAATAGCTTTCAGCTGAATGGGCGATTGTTTTCCTTCTCCATGGCAACTCTAATCCGGGATTGGCCGAGGGCCTGGGCCACACTCTGTGGGACCGCTCTGATTGGAGCGAGTGGCGGGAAGGAGGCCATGGGGTAGAGAATGTGACCCCTGATGTCGTGCCAGGTGTGAACCTGCAGCGAGGAGACCGTGGCAGGGCAAGGCTGACGGCCGTATACCCACAAGGAGCCTGCTAGCAATAAAGACGCAACTCGCTGACCCTGGCCTGGCAATTATTAACACACTGCCGTAGTCTTTGATGAAGCAGAGGAATCGATTACTTACAGACTGCTGGCCTGGGCCGATTTGCCTTGTACGCGCTCCTGTAATGACAGAAGTGATTGTGATCAAACAGTGAGGTTAAATAACCATGCCGATGGCAGCGCTCCAAAAACATCACAAAGCCGAGGGGCAATAATCGCTGTGAATTTCAACACCTATTTACCACCCACTCAATTAGCAAGACCTGCCAATCAGACCCACACGGTGGAGGAGTCAAATTCCACTGCAAGTTACGCTGGAGAACGGTATGCAAATGAGCTCAAGGCAGGATTCAGAGTGCTGGTGTGTTGTGTGAACAGACTGACCAGCAGCAGAGCAGCGCGTGGGTCCTTATGAACAAGGATGTCCTCTGCAGACACTCGACTGTGTTCCCGTTTGCTGAGAGCTGGGAAGAGACACACACACACACACACACACACACACCTTTGTTAGGTGGGTGCAATGAACATGAACTACCTGATGGGGTCTGTGTGTCTAAGAGGGTGCCAGTGGATCTGCCTGTGCCAGCATCATTGCATCGTTTCAAAGCGCTTACTTGACTCCGGATGCAGAAATGAAGGGTTCCTGTCAAACTCTGTGAAGCCAGCGTACGAGTTCACGGTCCTCATCTGACCTTCAGCATGACCCTAGGATAAAATGCACAAAACAAGCACAATGGAGTCTAGCAAAGCAAACAGGTGAGGTGTGGTTATGCCACAGCATTGTGCATACAAATAGGTCAGATACAAAACATGGATTAAAAAAAAGGAACAAGTGACATACACAAAATCATACATTAAACACCCGGTCATCCATTTACAACTTTTGGCAAACAATTTCTCCTTGTGGGAAATGGTCTGGATATTAAAATACACATTTTGCTGGTTTATGTTTAGAAAGCACCAAGTTGTTTGGCAACCTGACTGAACTGCAGAATGACTTGGACCACAATGGGCCGTTCTGTGTGTTTGCACCATTGTGCAGCAGGACAGAGGCAAAGGAGACTGACCATTCCCTTGGACTTCTTGGATGGACTGGGCTGTCGGCTGCCAGCAGCGTCGTCTCTGGGGAAAGAGTGCTGCAGATCCACGTCGTCCTTATGGCCTTCACCAGATCAGAGAGAAAAGCACAGTCACCGAGCTGGTCAAGAGCGACGAGCAGCTAGCACTGTTGAGCTTTACAGTGAATTCAGTCTGTTAACACTCTAGGGAACATTACCACACAAACAGCAATACACCACTCAGTTCAGCATAAAACTGCTCATCTGAACAGGAGTTCTGATTTGCAAATCTGGATTACATAAATCCAACTGTCTGTGTTTATGTAACATCTAAACTATTAAAACTGTAAATATATCTCAATACTCTAAGAATGCTATCATCAGAATATTGTCAAGTGTGTGTGAAACATTGCCAAAGATGTCATCATGAGTGACTAATATGAGTTACTATTTGACCAACTGCAGGCAATAAAAAAAAAAGACTTCATACTGCAGTTAAGATTAAGGTTTGAAAAGGAAATGGTAAAGGTTAAAGTTATTAATAAATAAATATGAATAAGCACACCACATAAGTCCAAGCACCACCGCATAAGTCTTACGTTCAGATATATTCCCATTTCTGACCAGCAGGTGGTCAAATAGCAACTCATAAGCAAGTAGACCAAA
This sequence comes from Alosa sapidissima, assembly GCF_018492685.1. NCBI lineage: Eukaryota > Metazoa > Chordata > Actinopteri > Clupeiformes > Clupeidae > Alosa > Alosa sapidissima. Next base: position 30,643,881 of record NC_055970.1, read on the forward strand.
TGAATATTCACCCACTTCCATCCACCAGGTACATCCAACAACAGAGCAATCAGTTAGTTGCGGTTAGGCACAGTACTCAACACTTCCTTGGCCACTTGTCTTGAAGGACTTTTAAATACACTTGTGGGCCTTGAGGCTTTTAATATCAATTCTGTCTGCCACATCTGTAATGTTTTTGTATTTTTTATATATCTAATGTTTGAACAATGCCTATCTGCTGACAAGGCTGTCTGCCACATCTGTAATGTTTTTGTATTGTTTATATATCTGTAATGTTTGAACAATGCCTATCTGCTGACAAGGCTGTCTTGTCATTCTGGAGTTCAGTGGTAATAAATACCACTTCATTTTGTTAAGGTCTCCACATTTCTTTAGTTGACTGAATTTGTTCTGACCCACTTGCCAATTTTCCTTTATATCTAGGCATAGATGGTTTTCTAGATTAAGGAAGATTAATCTACATCAATTAACACAACAGATGTGGCATAACACAGAAATATGGTTGGGGAAAAAATCCTGAGTAGGCCTATTTGTTTTAGTAATTAACCCATCACCGTATATAAGTCATAAAAAGAGCAGACCTATCATTCCAAAAGGAGCCCAAAAGAAAACAGCCCATGCAAAGACGAGAAGATGATGAGTCCTTAGAGTTAGGGACTTCAAGAGTTGAAGAAACGAGCAAACCCTGACACAAATGCCCAAGCAGGCCAGCAACCAAGCACCCTCTTCCAATAACTGAAGCTGGAATTCAAACCTCGGCCTCTGGCTGCGAGTCTCAGTCTGTGCAGCACTCCTTTACCATTGTGCCTATGCTTTGGGGGCTTGGCAGGGGCCTTCTCCTCGGGGGACCTCCCAGCAGCAGGGGCCGGCTCACAATCAGCATGGCTGCTCTCTCCCTGGGATGAGTCGTTTGCCGGGCTTGGGGGGTCCGAGGGCGATTGTGATTGGGCCGCTTCACTGGCGCTACCCTGACTACCTGGGTCAATACAAACCTCTATGGCATCCTCATCATCACTGAAGGCCTGATTGACATAGCCATCACTCTTAGCGCATGCGGGCATGGAAACGGGGCGGTCCCTCTTAGCGCATGCGGGCATGGAAACGGGGCGAGCGATGTCAGACGTCTTTGAGACTATGAGAACAGTGGGATAAACAGAGCGGGCGTCTTCCTCCTCCTCCAGCTCCTCATCACTACTACTATGAGGATCAGACTTACCAACGAAGGCCCCAAACTCCACAGTGGAGCTCTCGGGCAGGGGATCCTGCTCTGACGGGGTGACCTGGGAGAGCCTGCGGAATGTGGAGGTGGCCGTGGGCTGGGAGGGGGTGCTCACGAAGAACTGGGCGGCCGGAGGCGGGGCCCCCGGAAGGCTGCTCGGGGTGTCGTCCGGCGGAGGGCGGCCAGGCCTCCGCTCCAGGAAAGGGTGACCCCGCAGACGCAGTTCCGGCGGGGTCATGGCGGTGGCGGCAGCACTGTGGGATAAGGCACTGCCCGAGGGTCCAGCCTCCGGGAGGATGAGTGCTGTGCCCGGCCGCCGCTCCGGGTTGAGGGCCTGAGCCAACTCTGGCCCCGGCCGCCGGGGGCCCACCTCGTAAGTGCTGCTGCCGAACAGCGACTCCGCAATGTTGCCACACGCCGAGGCAGGCGGGAAGTAGGCGGCGCTCCGGCGGGCCAGTGCCGACGACTTGTGCGGCAGTCCAGTCCCGCCATCGGCCACACTGGACGCCAGGTTCTTGGTGAGGCTCAGCTCACGCGTGATCTGGTTGTGCACCTTGCTGGCCTCAGAGGCGTGCTGTGCAGTCAGAGCCTTCAGCGTGTCCACTGTCAGGGCCGAGAGATCCTGCAGGTGCCCAATCTGGGAATCCAGTGTGTGCAGTGAGCGCTTGATGAAGTTCACCTTGTTGCCAACTTCCTTCATCTGAATAAACATGCTTTCAACCCTGTGGAGATTTCATTCAAATAAAACTCAATGAATACCACTATGTACAACAGCTTGTCACTCTGAATATGCTGTGTGAACATGCAGAGAAGTCATGTAAAAATACTACAGAAAACTCACGAGTAAAATTCATCATTTAGAAAATACACTTACAAATGCAAAATAAAATATTTGTTATAATAAAAACACATGTGTTTTAATCATGCTGTAAAATGACTCACCTGTCTGAGGTCACTCTGATCCTCTCATCACTGCCCGTGTGAAACTGGTCATCCTTCTCATGGAAGTATGTTTCAACACACTGCTCCTCAAAGTCGTGCAGTTTCTTTTGGTCTTCCTCGGTGAGAAACAGCTCTATAGGAGAAAGGGACAGAGACAACGATGCTCACTGACCCATGGCTGACCACATCATGTCAACTCAGCCTCTGGTATGACTTATGATAAGCCACGTCCCATCTGTCAGACTATTTCACATCCTGCTGGAATTTTGTCCATTTGTCTCAAACACCCATTCCTGAACATGTATTAATTACCATCTTAACATGCCTCCCCCTTGAGTACATGAGTGTCCTTGCTCACTCATTCAGTTCTATGTTTACTGTGCTGTAGGTCATTTATTTAAATATATATATATATATATATATATATATATATATATATATATATATATATATATATATATATATATATATATAAAAAAGACATCACACATCTCTCTCACACGCACACACACACACACAATCAAAGAGCCTTGTCGTACTCGGGCCGTATGAGGAACTGTCCTTCTTCCTCTTCCTGCAGATGTAGGCGAAGAGAGAGACCAGGTGACTGAGGGAGATGAGGGGAGGGGGCAGGACCGGCCTCTCGTGGTACACCATGATGAAGTGATACCGCTGATACTTCCACACCAGGTTGGACATGGATTTGACTTGCATGTACACATTGCTGTGAAGAGAGAGGGGATTGATTAAACAGGCCTGAGTTCTGCACAGGATCACCTGTTCCACCAGGATTACAAGGATTTACAGCGTTTCATCATCTAAAGTAGAGCCTGTCATTGACTTCCTGCCCATTACAAAAATATATTATCAATTTCACAGCCTTTTAGAAAGACAAGGGACACAATGCATAGAACACCACAACGGCAATCATTGAGAACTGTCAGATAGTGTGTGGGAGATGAGAGTTAATGATTGGCTTACTTGAAGAAGGCTATGAGGAGATTGACCATGAGAATGTACTGAACAAAGAGGTAGACCGCTTGCAGGAGTGGTGTCAGCCAGACTCCACTTCTACAGAGACTGGCATAATAGGAATCCGCATTCTCCGCACACACTGCAAAGGAACATGAAGAACGTCAGATGAGGCAGAAATGTGGCCGCTAGGTGCCGAATGGTGCATGCTATTTGTAAAGCTAAATGTACAAACTTATGCAGTGCATCCGATGCTTTTTGAAAAGATAAATTGCCCTCACAAGTATCATTTGGGACAGACCCATTCAAACTCATGTTGCATTTAGTATTACATCAATAAAATGCTAACTATCCACTCACTGAAAACTGATCTCACTGAAAATGTGACTTTTCTACATGACCACATTTGTGCATCAAAACAATGTTCAATTATATTTTACTTTGGTGAGAATAATAGATTTGGTGTGCACGACTGCTGACATGGTTTGGTGCAGAAAATCTGTCAAAATACCTTAAAGGCTCAGAGAAGTTTGTAGAATGTGCAGCTTTGTGTTTAGACCCTTGAAATAAGTCTGTGTACCTTGGTCTGTTGTTTGCCCCTAGGTCCTGGTGACAGCTCTGAGATTTGCTCCATCCTCTCCATTCATTTAAAGGCTATTCTGCCATTGTAGTCTAGTTTTTGTAAGAGGTTTATTTACAATCAATACAGAGAATGAAATGAGAGCCTTCATCCCTGTACATGTCCAGTATCCAACTGCACACCAGTAGCCAGGACAACAGTCCTCTATGTTATTATGCGACAAGGACAGATGGTTGAAATTGCATACTCCATTTTCAAAAGGACACATGTGTGATACACTTCCCAAGTCAAATTGATCTATGCTAAGGGGAAATCACAACATAAAATGGCGCCAGTGTGCCTTCATTGCTCATTTGTGCTGTGCTCATACTGTACATTGGTTGAATGTATGTATTTGAACCAGCTAGCTGCAAAACATATAAATGAATGGAGGGAAGGGGGTCACTAAATCTCAGAGCTACAGGCAACCATCATGAAAACCTCACACAGACTTATCCTCAGGTGAAATTCATGTTCTACAGCCCTTTATCCAAGAGAGGAATTTTCACGCATACTGCTTACGTGACTTCGAGGTACATTTTACTCCAGAGAATGCCTCAGCTGGGTGGGGAAATGTGCATCTACAGTAGGTGGCAGGCAACCTGGTGTCCCCACTGGGCTATGACCAGTGCGGTGGGACAGTGGGGGGTGAAGAGGCTCTTTGATTAGGCCATTGTGGAGGTATGATTCCCATGTGTTGGTGCAAATCAGCGTCCCATGCTGTGCCTGAAAGGTCTGTAGTAAAAGAATCCCTTTCCCTTACCATCATAGTCCTCCTTACCGTCGATTTCATATGCATACACTTCACCGTACATCATCCAGTATGGCTGAAAGACCACATCTTTGGCCAGTGTCCATGAGGCAGTCTCGTTCGGGTACAGGATGGCTTTTCTGGGGACGCCGAAGCTCAAAAGCACTATCGCCATGATCACCACAATGTAAAACATGTTGGCCACCTGCCAGTGCAGCAAAAGCCAATGGTTAGTGCCAGTTTAGCAATTCTGCTTTAGCCTCTAGTATTAATTGTGGTTATAGCATGTAAAACTGTTATACATGTGTTCTATGTTGTTAAATGTAAATGCAACAGCTTAAACACATGTTATATACAAAGCCAGAAAAATAAAACATTATAAAAGCGACGTACCATTTTGCCGATCATCATAACATATGGTCCAGCTTGCTGGTTCACGGCCAGGATATCAAGGAGACGCACGTACCAAAATATAATATTCAAGCAATACATAGTTCTTCCAGCAATAAAGACATCATCTTCTCCAAATCTCAAACCGAATCCCACAAAAAAAGACACGATTGCAGCAAAGTCTGATATGTTAAAATAGTCACTGAACCAGACTTTGATCTTTTGACCTATCTTCCCAGCCTCAGACATAAACATCTGCGTGGAGACAAAACAGAAAGAAAACAAACACTGAGTGAAGGCCTCAGAAGAGCAACACATCACACTATAACAAACTGCACTGCTTCATTCATGGTCATGCAAGTTGTACAATAACGCAGATGGAACCCAAGGGTCAAGTACCTCACGTAGTTTCTCAATGGCAGACGTGAATATGTAGAGGATGACCACCCACTCCTGTGGTGAAGGGAACGCTGGCATTCTGACCAGTACAACGTACGAGTAGAGCATCAGAAAGCCCAAGTAAGCTAACTGATACAGAAAAAGAGAACACAGTAGATAAGACAGATGCATCAGTGGAACTTCTTGTACATCTTACCCAACTGTGATGTCTTCAGAACTCTCCTGTTTAATCATTTCACAGCAGGAGGTCTAGAGTAATAGAAGCACCTACAGGCTGAGCAAATTACTTTTCTTGGCTCACTCCTATGGGAGACCACAATCAATACATTTTATTCAAATGAATATCCTTGGGCCCATCAAACAAACATCCTCATTAATGACTCGCCTTTTAACAAATTGAAGATTAAAATGTAAATATCAAATAACACATCATGCAGAAATCAATTTACATTAGTTATTAATGAATTGGCTTTCCCTGGTAAATGGAGATAATCGGCAAGACTGACCTACTTCAAAAGAAAGCAATAGAATAAACTAATAAGCATGCGCACACACACACACACACACAAACACACACACACACAACTCCTGCAGCCAGAGCACACAAAGCCAGCATGTAAAGCCAAGTCTTTACACTGAAACACTTCGGGATTATTTGAGGTTAACTGCTAAGTGGCGGAAATCTGAGTTAATTAATTGTCCGTGGTGGTGATTTATCACTAAAGTGTGCAGCCAGACGTGGGACTCTTTGGCTTTAAAACTGACCAAGGGACCTTTAGTTGAAGTCCCCCAGTGCCATGGAGCAGCAGTATTATGTGGCGGAGTGTTTCACTGATACGATCAGCTCTCCACAGCTCTAAGGGGGAGGTGAACAACACTCCATCAAGCGAGACAAGGTAAACAAGCAGCCTGAGACAGTGCTGGAAATCGGCCTGGGGCGCACAATGGCCCTGCTGCAATCACAGAGAGCCTGCTGCTTTTCCATGATGCTCGCTATTCTCAGGCTGTCGTGGGGCAGGGCGTTCGGGCATACGTACCGTGTTGAACCAGAATTTCACAATGGGAGCGTGGTAGAATGCATAGAATTTCCTGGTGATGGGTAACCTCCTGGAACGCACATGGACCTCGGGCTCATTCTTGACCTCAACATTGTCGTTCATTCGAACTTCTTTGAAAACATCCTGGAAACAAACATTTACTTTAATGCCTACGCAATGTAGTATTATATGTAGTTATACTACAACTGTTTGTCATTACAAAAGCCCAAACTTGTTCCTATTGGGTAGGTGATCCATACCATTTGGATGTCTTCCACTGGATTCTGTAGGTTGTGGTCACTGTCCTCCATCTGATGGGCATCCTGAGACTGTGGGATGTGCGACATCTCTGCTTTTGTCTTGTACTCCAACAGAAGGATGGCAGGGGGGACTAAAATGCTCAAAATGACCTAAAACATGCAATGTAGATACATTTGACATACTTACGGAAAGACACACTATCCACATCAAGCTATTGGTTAAGGAGAAGACCAATATGGCTGGAATAGGCACCTTATACCAGGAGTTTTTGCGCATGTTGAGACGACCCATCCACATGTCGGATAGCAGCATCTGGGTGCAGGTGTGGGCAACAAAGGGCCGCAGGTGCGAGGACACGGCCAGCTTCAGACAGGTGGAGTTGCTCCAGTTCTTCAGCTCGTAGGTCAGCAGCTTCATGGCCATGGTCTCATCCTGACGGAAGGACTCCTCCAGCAGGTCCACAGCCAGTTGGCCAAATTCACTGCAAGGACAAAAGCAATCAATTCAAAAACATGGCTCAAACGCAAAAACACCCCCCACTGAAAAAAAAAAATTACTCTCCCACTTATTTCACCTTAAGAATCATAACCAGGAAAGACAACTCCAAATCCCTGTCTCTTAAATTCCATAAAAGATCCAATCAGATAATTAACTTTCTCTATCACTGGGAAGACCACTCACTTGGAGTAATCCTTCAGTTCGTCTGAAGTGTCGTCCACCACATCACTGCGCTTGGCTTCGTAGCCCATGGAGCGGCACAGCTTGCAGGCCACCAGGGCCTTGGCCATGGACTCCTCGCCATGCTGCCAGAAGAAGAGGGCCATCTTCTGCCGCTTCATCAGCACGGCCCACACTAGCAGCTCGTTGAAGGGGTAGGGGAAACGCCGAGTCTCGGGATCGTCAATGTCCACGATGTCCTCTTTGCTCTTCTTCTTGGCCTGCTCAGTCGTGGATTCCAGCTAGAAAATACAGCGATACGAGATAATTAAATCATCAAAACTCCAAGAAGTTGAAGAATGCAGAACTGGTAGCAGAAGCAAGAGAACAAGTCTGGCAAGTCCACAAAGACCAGAGAAGATGGGTGTTAGAGGAAGAATAGGAATCCATGATGGAGGCAGACACGTGGAACTCACCTTGGGCTTGTAAGGCTGAGCAGTCTTGATGAAGTGATTGTGCCTGGTCTTCTCTTTCTTGTCTGCCTGAATGCTGAAGGACTCGTGGCTCTTGCGGAGGTTGGAGCCACTGGGTGCATGGCGACCAGACCGCTGACAACAAATAAAGTCAGAAGATGTCAGTGCTCTTGTTTCAAAGTAAGCTTTAGAAAAGTATAAACATCTGACATTCCAGTCAAATGGAAACACTATAGAGATACCAAATAATGTCTTATGTCTGACAAATATCTGTTGTTTTGGGCATTTCTAAGCTTGTTCCAGTACTTCCCATTTCAACCCTCCACTGGATATTTTCCACATACTTTGGTGATGGAGTTAAACTAAAAATTACCTGGAATTTAGAGCTAAAAACAAAATCCGTTTCCACATCCGTACTGCTTTTTATTCATTTCCCGTTGTTAGCACTATTAATAACAATCATAAAACAATGTGGAACGTTATGTGGATAATTTTGGTTAGTTTTGGAAAAACCACAGATATTTACCCGATTATTTCCATGAAGGTTGTTGTAGATTATTCTAAAGCGTTTTCTTGTATAGTTGCATCTGTAAGTTCCACCCATGAGGTACTCAATGACGAGGCCCACATCAATTAGTGTTATTTTGTAGTTTGGTGGCAAGTTACCCTTTACAGAGGGATAAAAAGGTTAGGAGGAACGCACAAAGATTTAACACTCATGGTTTAATGAATTACAAATAGGGTATGTCACACCTGTTTGACATCTCTGACAAGATGAAAGAGAGTTGGATTTGTTGGTGATTGTTTCTAAATGGAGAAAAGACAGAACATCAATCAATGGGGTTGAAGCCAAGAAAATTCTTACTCTGAATAAAGTACAAAAATGTTGCCTTAATCTGGTGGCCTCTGTCCATTTAATCAAAAACATATAAATCACACTGATTTACCGTGTTGTAAAGTTCCTCCAGACGATTGATAGTTAGGAATCGATGCATGCTGACCCCATTCTCAATAAGCAGCTTGACAAAGTCCACACGATCCATTACAAGGGCATCTAACATGGCTTGTTCCAAAGACCCAACCTAAAACATGAACATTTGATTTTTATCTAATCCAATGAACTTCTCATTTAGCACAACTACTTTGACTTTATGTTACTGCTATATTCAGTAAGATATCACTTCTAATAGAACTACTTTCAAGATAGCCTTTCAGTTATGAACAGTCATAAATGCCTGTTGGCATATTCATAAAGGATAAGATGGCGTATTCATAAAAGAATAAATATTCCTTGAGCAAACTTTTTTTGCTGCCAAAAAAACACATACCAGTAACTGCTGTCCATACAGCAACACATGATCCTTAGCTATGTCCACTCGGTCCCAGGCCAGGGTTAGGACGAGTTGGTCAAAGGCAGAAGCACTTGTGCCTGCAGAAAGAAAGGAAGCCGACTTGATTAAACTGTATCATTAATGAACAAGTGATGAACTACAATCAGATAGATAGTAAGATTAATCTGGTACTGCAGCCTTAAAGTCGATTTTATACATGCACCTTTTAGTCCAGGGCTACGTTCCCTCCCTTCTCTAGCAATCTGCCCATATTTAATGGACTACAATTAAGGATTATCCATTATATAAAGATATGTGTTTTTTTCCCCAATTAAATGTATAAGCATTGTACATTTTTGCTGTATCTGCATTAACTGGCAGAAGAGTGATTACTTAAAACAAGTATACTTCATTGAAAGCTTTCATTGCAGAATTCCTTCATTCCTTCAGACACCAGAACAAAAGCGCTATTCCCCTAGACTTTTTTTCTGCTGCCAGTTTACAATGAAGCACCAGGACAAAAATAGGGCAGCACTATTTTTCACAACACATACAAGCAAATCTATAAAGATTATATAAAGATTGAGAAAGATATAAAGATTGTATAGGATGACAGCATAATGATGTGGAAAAGTTGGGAAAGTTAAAAATTAAAAACTAGCCCTGTGGGGTTAACAAAAGTGGGCAAAAGCTCTCAGCCTGCTGTGTTGTCTTAAGGGGCCAAGAAAGGGATGCCTTACTGGTTCACCAACAATAATAGAGCACTGACAGAAATATTTAAACTCAAGCACACCATCTAGAGAGCTTTAAATGGACAGACTGACCAAACTTGTTTTTTGTTTTGGCATAATTCGCTTATTGGCAAACATGTTAAGTAGGTTATAGGTGGGACAGTAAGGCATACCAACAGTATTGTCTATCCTAGATCCTGACTATGACTACATCAAAAGCACATACGCGGGACCAGACTGGCACAAAGAAATGTTTACTCAACACAGGTGAATAACCCAGCAATGTTTTCTCTCAAAAGGTACAAAGGCCCAGGCACTGCAGTAATAACGACAGGGGAAATAAAAAAGAAAAAAGAAAAAGAACTAAAGGAAAAAAAGAGAGGAAAAAAAAAAACGCTTTGTAAGATAAGAGTCCAACAACAGAAACTTAAGGAGTTTCCCTGCCAGTGAGTCCCCTTGTGTGGAATGCAGGGGGGAAAACGCTGCCCACAGGGAGGGGCTCTCCCACTGTTCGTCTGTGTGGATGATAGTCGGCCTGCTCCAGCGGCCGAGGTCTCTGCGCAGCGAAACCCAATGCGGGCTTGGCCACATGCCCTGCTGCCACAGAGATGAGGGCCCACAGGAAGAGCGTGTGACAGAGCAGGACCGGACGCTCCCCGCACCCCACACATCATCACCCTGCCTGCACATCCACTTGGCAACGGGGGGAGACCGTTCCCAAAACACATCTATATTAATTTAGGGAGCGAAACCGTCCAGAATGTAAACAGGGGCAGTGAACCCCAATCCCGCCGTGCTGACATCTGTGTGCGATTAGACGCACGAGGACACAGACTCACGGATCACGGGTTTCATTTATCAACAGGCATGACATGGGACCATGAAAACCTTTAGATTAATGCGCACCATTAGATAACAGGGTACAAAGCATCATTAAGGCTTTATATGTGCAATAGGAAATAAAGATTTCAGCGGCAGATTGTTTTCACCTACCTTTTAAGAAGGCTTTGAGTATGGCAACATCTATATCTTGGTGCTCCTCTGCTCCTACATGAAAGACTGTTATCTTTTATATTGCCAAAAGGGAAGATGGGGGGAAAAATACTTATTAGGACAGCAAAACTATGGTCAAAACAAATGATGTGTTACAAAATGGCTTAAATATGGTGTTTGGTGTAGATTGGTGTTATTTACCAATTCTTTGTTCTTCATGCATTCCATTAACGTCTGGAAAAGGTGGATGGCATCACTGTGGCTGAAGTTGAATGTCTTCTTGATTGTAGCAATGATGTCGGCCTCAACACCGTCTGGGAGTCCCCTGAAAGGCAATCATCAATACTCCTCATCACAAGCTGTTCATACTCTTAAAAACCTTAACCAAAAAAAAGGCCCTGTTGAGCACTATATTACTAATCCTTCATTGACCGTGAGACAGCTGGCTACACTGTAGTGTGCCGGTTTCCTTCACTCACCCTCCTTCTTCGGTCTGTTTGTGCACGTAGGCCAGGATGTCAGCGGCCCGGCCGGTACCCTCACACACCACCACGGGCACTGGGGGGCTCTCCTGCAGGTACTCCAGCACCGTCAGGATCACATTGGGGCCCCCCTCAAAGATCAGAGCCACCACTGGGACACCCTGACCGATCCCTGTCCACACACACACACACACACGTTTGTTTACATTGACGGATTTAACATAAACAAAATACACAGTAAAACACATCTGATAGTTTATGTCAGTGATGTTACTGAAGAGGCCCATCACATTCATCAATTCCAAATGATTCATTCTGATTATGTGGTCCTGTATTCGTTAACCATTACCTTTTCACTGCACTAAGAAACGTATTGCTAAGCAATTCTCACAAATATATTTAGTTCTGCAAAATGACTCATAATTCTAGGTTAAACATCATAGATAGAGAACAAGCAATTTTTCATTCATTTGCATGCTCTGGCAAATTACTGTTTTAAGGTCACAAGTCCGTAAACAGCAAAATAACAATTTAAGCTGCACTTAACTTGGAGTGATAACAGTGATCAGCCGTGGCCCCATAGAGGCAATTTCACAGCAGCAGTAGTCCTAAGAGTAAGCTATATTAAGACTATGTAGAGTCACAGCACATGCCTTATCTTGAAAGTTAAAAGTCTTGATTTAAAATGTGTTTTTAACTGGGCATCAAGTGGACAAGTCAGATACAGGGAGGACCCACACAAACATGCTTTTACACATTTCATGTGCCATTTCTCTAAAGAGTTTGGACTACTGTACTCCAGTAGCCCCAGCAGTGGATGGGCATGAGGCTGAAGGGAGCCCTTACTGGCATGGATCCTCTGCAGGTTAATGTGCTTCTCCAGCTCTCGCCGCAGGTTGACCTCCGCCCCGTATTTCCCCACTGTCCCATCATCCACTAGGATGAAATGCGAGTGGAGGTTGTTGAGCACGTTCAGCTTGCTCAGGGGGTTCAGCAGGGTTTGGTATGGGGCGACCACCTGCACAGTGAGAGGGCATGCGCTGTCATTTGGTTATCACGCTCTTGTTTATTTGTTATCTTTTCTATCTTTCTCCCGTGTTTTCCCCTAAGTGACTTTCTATCCCTTTTCACATGCCACTATTTACATAGAAACAGTTTCCTCTACAACTTTAAGGAGGCTAAACAATCCAGAGGTCTGAATACTTTGGACGACCTGTTCTCCAAACAACTTGGCCCACCATCAATCACATATATCTTAAGGCAAAATACCTTCATAATCTACACAAGATGTTATTATGTATATTGTTAAATCAAAGGAGACATTTGTGTTGTGTGGTGTTGTGTTGTGTTGAGTAAGGATTACATCCCAGAGGGCATTAGAGAGACTGGACTCACATCTCTTCCAATGAGGTCGTTCCTATTCTCTATAACCCCCCAGGGGGCAATCCCAATAGTGCAAATTTTCCGTGAGGATCTCGAAGAGTGCTCTTTCAGGGCGTCCCCAACATGTTTGGCCACACCTGCAAAATACAACATAAAAAACAAAACAGCAGCTCAGGTCAGCAAAGTTGAGTCTGCCAAGAGTTCCACCTGACGTGTTACTTATTCCCAAATCCCACAGAAAGTCAAAACAGAGGTGTGTTCAGTCACTGTCAGCTAAACAGGAAGACAGATGCCTTTTTAAACTAGCAGCCTCTTAAAATAGTGCTGCTCTACAGCATTAGGCCTGTCTGGCCCTTGACCCCATCATTACCAATCCCAGTAAATATCACGTTAGATAATTGGCCCACAGAGACATCTCCAAAAGCGTATCATTAACTCCTTGTTTCTTAGTCTTCCATTAGTGGCTCTTTGGCAGACACCACCCTAGATAAGCTGGCATCCAAAGTTTCATCCTGAGTTTTCAATGTTTTTTCCAATCAACTTCCTGACAAATGTTGTGTGTAATCATGCTTGTGTTGTTGGTCTCTGGTGTTTATTGTTGGAGTGGAGGGGTAACGGGGCGGTGCTATGAGGGTCTTGCCTGTGTTGACTCCACCAGTGAGGATCCATGCTCCGGTGGTGACAGCAGCTTTGATCAGGCCCTTCCCCACCACCTGCTTGATGCGTGGATGCAGGTCGAAGTTCTGGACGCCTCCATGGACAGATATGAGGATTTTGGGAAGCTCCATCTGCCATTCTTTTAGCATTAGGCGAAGGACACTCTCTGGCGTCGAATCGTAGGATAGTCGACAGTACTGCGGAGAGAGGACACAAGTGAGTCACGTCCTCAAGTTATTTAAAGTGCTTAAGCAACACTCTGTGATTTAAAGATGACCCAGAGCCAGTCCGACTGAGCTCGGGATGGCCCACCTTGGCTCTGTAGGAGTGGGATCCTCCCTGGAAGTTGATGGTGCCGTAGGCATCGGTGGGGTTCTCCTCGGTGTGCTTCTCCATAGACCACTCCTCCAGCTCGGGCATCTCATTCTCACCCAATTTCACATCCGAGTATTTCATGGCCAGGCTGGCGGTGAAGCCCGCATGCTGCCTGACCAGCCGCCCACAGCAGCACCTGTGGACACGAGGCCCCACAAAACTCTGCTTAACATGTGCAGTAATGACAGGAGTCCTACATGACATTTTATTTCCATAATGACTGGAACTAATGGCACTGTTGTGATAACATGTAATTGCCATTAAAACAAGTCATAACACATTCACAAAAGGTTGAGTAACCATACAAGTCTACATAGCATATTTCATGTCTAACTTTTGCTTATATTTCTCTGCTGTTTTAGAGTGGTGTTGGGTGTCATGGACCCCGGTAACCCAGAGGCCTGATACTAGATCAGTGCCGGGGGAGGGTGAATCCTTTGTTCCCGTAAACCCTTCGGCCACATGAGATTTTCCACCTCACACCCTCCTACATACAGTATATGCCAGTAAAGGCTGAACCCCATCCAAATTTCATGCTTTGAATAACAGTAGGGAACACAATTACATCCTGGCCTTCGAAGCCCAGGAACTAATTGCTTCCTGCAGAGGGGTGGTGCACAGTTTTGTATACCAGCCCTGCCTAAAACTGGAGATCTGAGGCCAAACTCAGCTGATAACGCTGCTACAGTTACAGCCAATCTGGTCATGTGCTAGCAAGACATTCTACACATTTAAAAATGCATTTAAAAAAACATTTACAGATGGTGTTGTCTAAAATGATGGATAAAAGTCATCTTTGGCAAACTACTGGCCAGCGCTTTTTATAGTGGTTTGTAGTTAGAGATAATGAAAATCACACTGAATGAAGGAAACGCCAGACACTTACCGCACTAGCTGCTGGCAGACCTGACATCCTGGAAGACATCTAGACAAATAAAGAAAAACAATACATATCAATATTTGCAATACACATATAGTGCTTGTGTGTAAAACAAATCTACACTACTGGTAACGTGTTACTGATTTCTGCTTCATGTTAACAACAAGGGTTTATACAAACCCCCACTTCTGTTAAAGGTCAAAATCCCTGTACACAGCTCTTCTTGCTCCAGGTGCTGATGGTGTGCAGTATAACTATTGAAAAGTCAAAAGAGTAGTATACATCACACACTGGAGTGTGTGATGTATACTACTCTTTTGACCCCACTTCTGTTAGTTTAGCAGTTCATCAAATCACTCAGTAACAAAATGTCAGGCTCCAGGTCCTGGAATGTTCTGACTGACTTATTGCCTTGAGCACTCAAGAACTCAATGGACTAGAGAGGAATAGTCAACTTATTGGTTTGGATAGACAGCAAAGAATTTGATCTGTTCAGACAACGAATGATAAAGAATGATGATTCTAAGCTCAAGCTCCAAATAGAATCCTTCTATAGACTTTCCACATGAAAGTGTGACATTCCAAGGTTTGGCAAAACTGCAGAGGTTGAAAGTCAGCAATGTGACTGTTACACAAGAGTTTTGGACAGACTAAGATTCTTGATGCCATTTTTTCTGTGCTTTATATTGGGCATTAGACACACAATTTACATTTCAGTGGCATTGTCATTGAACATAAGGAGCAAGCAACCATACTATACCTGTGGGGGTCTTTCGACACTGGTAGTATATATACACATTCCCTCTTGGTGAAAGTTCTTTCTATCCAGGATTTCTGGGACTGCACAGAACCAAAAGATCACAGATCGCTTAGACAAAGGCAAAACAGGAAGATTACAAGTTAATGTAAACACAAAGATGCAAAGGACAGTAAGGAAAATGACAGGAGAGCGAATGTGGGTAAAATAATTGATATTATTAAATAGATGAATCAAACATCATTTTTTTCTTCCAGTTGTTCATAAACAGCATTTCCATTTCATAAAAACCAGAGGCATGCAGCAGCCATTCCAAAGCCCTCTGAAGTTCTCCTGCAGCAGCATTGTTGAAGCGCATCTCAAATCAACCAAAATGGCAGAGGTTATAAGTGCCCCGCTAATCCAGGCTTTATTGAAAATCCTACAGGATCAGTACACTACTTAATAAACAAATAAATGTAATCAGGGAAAATCCTTTGTACCCCTAGTCCAGCGGAGGCCATTCACAGGCACAAACTCAATCACTCCACGCACTGCTTCCGGCAAGAAGTTGCATACAGCTGGAGGGATTTAAACTCCTAAGAATTTTTAATTAAAATTTCGAGCTCCACTACCTTCTGGTTTTTTGACAAAAATAATTCAGGGGCCCCAAAGACATCTGAGCCACGACATACACTCAAGCACACAGCAACAATGTCAAAGTCTCAACACACCGCCTGGTGAAGAAACGCTGACACCATGTGAGGAATATCTATACTAATTAGCCAATTGCATTTGCGTCGGCCATAATGAAAATTGAGCCAGGCGCTCTGACAGATGTACCTCAAAGTCATCTTCTTCGTCTCGCTGCTTCAAAGCTCGGTACAGGAACATAACCCCAGTTCTTCCAGCATCGCCCACACCACCCAAGCTGTCCAAATCCCTTAATCACTCTTTTGTTTTCATGCGACCGGTTTGCTCCAGGTGTCAAAGTCTAAAACCACGTATCGGAATCTTCCACACAAAAAAAAGAACTTTTCCAGGTTAAAGGCTGAACAATCAGACAGAGGGTTCCGTCCGGCTACATCTCCGCCCTGGTTAATTTGTAAGGGTGAGGAGAAGTGGAGGTTTGGGGCTTGATGAATGTCTCTGCGCCAAGGCAGATTATTGGAGAGGAGCGAGGGGCTGGAACTGAGGGTGATCTATGCCATGGACACCACAGCACCTGGAGAAGCATGCAGACACATTAGGCTGGCTCCCACATCAAAGGAGGTGGCCTCCCTGATTGCCCGTTTGCACGGCTAACACTAAAGTGGGAGTGCTCTCGAGAGCAAATCTGACCTAGCCACATGTTTCTGTCAGACTACCTTGGCGCTACTATTTGGAAGCGTTCCTCACTCATATTAGACGTTATTTAAGTATGAGGACAAGTGCATATAGTGTTCTAACGGTGTACAGGGGAAAAAATCTACAGACACAGTCTTGAGTTAATCTCAGACTGATCATCAGTAGCCCAACAACAGCAGGATGCAGTCCCTCGCTGGAAATTATTTCATAAGTGGCTTCCCCACATACAAGGCTTAACAATATGCAAAAGAGGCTTACTTGGAGGGGCCATGCCAACAGGAACCACAGTAACATTTGCCAGAAAGTTTTTGCACATTTTATGAACACCATCCTGATTAGCTTAAGAGGCACTTTTAAGGAATCCAAGGCAATGAGTTGAATGATGAAAGCATACCTCACCAATAGGCATATATTCACTTCAACACTTCCACTGGTTTCAGCTAATGAGTGGCACCATTCATGCCAGATTTTACGAGAACCATCATGAGATTAGTGTGTATCGGAGGAAAGGCCTCTGCTCAAAACCAGACCGATTTGTCTGTGTTAGGGGTTTAAAGGTACGTATTTGCACCGAACCGCTTAGTTACAGGATGTTAGGTTCAATAAAGATGTGTACTGAATGTACCGAATGCAGTCTTCAGCAGTAGGCTTTTTTTTTCGTGTGGACCATGTTTCAAATGGGAGTTTCCATACAAACATATTAAGTGGCGGACCATATGTCAGTTTAGTTCATGAATGGCAAAAAAACATGACACCTTTTCAAAACACTATTCCTGCTAATATGTGTTCAGTATCAGCAATATTGTCAGTGAATGATAGACTAAACCACTGCTGCTAGCCTAAGTGATACGCAGAACTACGCTAGCCTGGGTTTTCCCATGCTTACTGATTATACACTATTTTATTAACGCTGCTAAGCAGCCTGGATTCCATGGACTTTGTTTTCACCTCAACGAAGGAACCAATCACAGAGCGGAGGGGGGGACAGCAAGACCATGACGACACACCGAAGCGGTTATGAGCTACGTACAGACGAATTTGATAGACATCCGTAGCGCCCAATAAACGGCTCTGGGCATTCGTAAACCACATTTCAAATACGAGAAAATGTACATGTAGTTCCCAGACCGCATCTCAATGAGATGAGGTTTTGGCGCCAGGCTAGAACTACGCAGTATACCCACTTAAAAGCATCATAAGCTCAGTATACCCACTTAAAATTAGCCTGGAGATTCCAGACCCAAATCCGAAAGATTAATGGTCTGGCCATGAATAATGTAATGGCACAACTCGAGGGGCGGCACCAAGCATGCATTTGAAAATCTCACTGCACGCAATTGACTGTATACGACCAATGTTTACGGACTTGATTCCGGACTTCGACGCAATTGGATAACACTACGACTGTCATCTGTTTAGCTCGCCTCTGGCCCGCCTATATCAGATACACCGATGTGATTGGTTCCCCGCGATACAAGGGACAAAAGTAACGTGCATCATTACTCATTGCCAGAGTGACTCGCTAAGCACATTGATTCTCAGGGTAACTAAAATAGGCAAGGATACGTATTAACATTTGGAGTTGATCAGAGTATACCCACTACAGCTAACTAGACTACATCACAGTATACCCACTACAGCTAACTAGACTACATCACAGTATACCCACTACAGCTAACTAGACTACACGACTGGCTAGCAGTACTTACAGGCTTACTGTACCAAAAATTAACCGAACCGTGACTTCAACACAAGAGGTATGTACCAAATTGTGATTTTTGTGTACTGTTACACCCCTAGTGTGTAGCATGTCATAGCTGTCCCTAAATAGGACGGTAACTACTTAATTGGGCTGCTAATGCTAGGCTAAGGTCCCTGAGCTGCAGCCTGCAGGCCGCGCTGGAGCAGCGACCACACGGCTCCCCTGAGTGGGCCTTTGCTCCTCCTCATTCCCACACCGGTGGACTGTGGCACCGCCTCAAGCCTTTTTCCCACACTGTAGTGGAGGAGGAATGGCCTGCAGTAACAGTTAACCTTCCTCACTTTCTAGTGCCCTTACTTGAGCAATTGTCTCAAGATAAGATCTATCCCGTCACTTCACTCACATTCACAGACACACACACGCTCAGACACACAGGCACACATACACCTAACTGTGCAGTCTGTTAACCAGACTTGCATTATCTGAGCACAAAGGTGCATAATTATCTAAAACTAAACACAGAAGCCAGCAGGGGTATATTACCACTAGACTGCCCTTTACAGATGAAATGCACCAGTAGGGGGACAATATCTTACACTATCTAAGGGAAAAAACATTTAAAATCTTTTGAACTTTGTTCCCTTTTTAAATATCATTCTATTCAAGAATGCCAACTTGACAACACATGTTAACCCAACAATTACTGCTTTCCCAGAAGGGCTCATAAAAATGGATTCTGTGAACTGGAGAGCACACAACTTTCTGTGAAAGAAGGCTAGAGAAATCACACTTGACAAACCAGTTTTCAACAGCATGTGACTACAGGTCTTAAGCTTGCCCTTTATCTATAAATAAAGCAGAGTGCAAACACAAAACTTCCACGCTGCTTCTTTAGGACTAGACGCCATATGACATGTCTAAAACTCTCCACTGCAAAAAAAAAAAAAAAAAAAAAAAAAAAAAAAACTCTTTCTCTCTAACAAATACTTGCAACGTTTATGTTTTTTTCCCCTTTTCAAACCGAGGGCCTTGCTTCCATGGGTAATTGTAGCTTTGTCATGAAAATGAACACAAAGGCTAAACACACACACACACACACACATGCACAGGCACGCGTGCGCACACACAAACAGAGAGACCACATAAAGGTGGAAAGGGAGGCTTGAGCTGCCTGCTCACACTGAGCTATAGGAGTACAAACTACCCAACTAGTGTTACTGTACATCAGCTGTGCACTGTGCCCTACATCCACACGGGATCCGCGAGTCCTTCAGGCGCTGCTCTGATGAAGAGGATGCTGCTGTTAGTGCCGCATCCCTACACCAAGGCTTTTTATGGAAACGCACCACCACAAGCATGAGAACTGAGAGGATGCCGCATGTCATTCATAAAAACACACACACACAGCAATTCACAGCACAGGTCCAGATTATGTTAAGCCCAACTCATCCCAGGTGTGAGATCCACTCTGGTCTCCCTTTTCTTACAGAAGATATTGATGTTGCGCTGGACTCCCAGCTGATCTATTCTGAGCTATTTGATATTCACCCCCTGACCTTCTACATTGCATTATCGAGCATCTCTATCTGTTATGCCCCCCACCCCCATCCCCAGGCCAGATTAAAAGAAAGAGTTTCTGGGCGTCGCTCTACACAACTGGCAGTCAGCCATGAGAAAATGGCCTGCATGGCATCAAGGCAACTGCCTTAATATTGTCTCACAATCAAAACCTCAGGAAGAGGGCAGAGCTAACAAGACCTGATCATAGAAATAATCCTTCAGTGGTAAGGCTTAATGTGTTACAAGGCCTATGTGTGGTATGGTAATTGCTTTGCAGTGCTCAAAAGCTGCATGTAGAAAACATGGAGGGTTACAAGATTTTTATATACTATTAGTCTTGATTTATGCTTAACCTTTTACCACTTTATGTCCATCCTGTGACTGCTAAACCCATGGTTGGGGCGGAGGTCCCGTCCTTCCAGAACCACTGCTGAGTAGGAAAGCAGCAGGAGTAAGCTGAAACATGTGATGGTCTTAGAGGCTACAGTGTGAGGGAAAAGACCTCTCCACATGCCTGCCAGCAGTCACGCCACAGAGAAGGTCCACAGGCATCAGGCAAACAAAGAAGTTGTTTGGCAGATTTCAATGCCAATTTTATATGCACTGCTGCTATTGTAAGTGTATTGTAAATGCAAAGATGGGATGTAGATGAAGTCATTCAGACTGTATCATCATGTCAGCTGATTCAAGACACAACACCCCCCCCCCCCCCCAACCCCCAGAAGACGAGTCTGTCAGAGACATAAGACTTTTTTGTTTTTAGAAATAAACCAATAAACCACTCTTGATTACCTTACATGTGTATGATCTATCTGTAAGAATCATGGTAATCATAATAGATAATTGTTAATAATAGAACCGTAGCATCTTCACGCTTTCCTCTGCTGTAATTTGCAAGTCATTTTGAATAAAAGCGTACTGTTGCTTCATTAACATAGACTGCACTAACCATATCTTTGTCCTGCAAAAGGGGACAAAGTAATAATGACATGTTCAGAAAAGCTGGGTTTTCCTACACTGTGTTATCTGCAAGGGACATGCCATTTCACCAGAATTCAACAATGAGGTTGGATATCCTTGTATGGATTTCTGGTAAGGATTTCAACTACTAGGGATTTCCATTAACATTATGCCACATTTCCAGAGCTAGAGTATTTCCAGAGTTACAAACCAAACATTTGTGATATGACACAAAATACATAGGAGTAAGATAAACCATTTCTAACCTGAACCCTGAAACAAACGCGTAATCTGTCAGATCAATCACCCAGGAGTCATGCTGCTGAGGAAGTTGGTGACGCCAAATTGTGTTGAGCTACTGGCGCGAGCCAGAGTGGTGCAAAGTGACTGTCCTGTGCAAGCCACGCTGACAGCACACCTGTCCTTCCATGGGTTGCGCGCTCACTGACAGATCATGTAAGAGCATGTGATGAAACTTATGGTAATTACTCAGCGTCTTCTGAGAGACAACCAACATAACTAAGGGTCATGCGACTAGCAAATATTATCTATTCTAGCTAGGAGAGCTCGGTAATGTTAACGTTAAACTTTGACAAAAACATTAACGTTAACCAGTCATAATACGAATAACAAATTACCCATTTTCACGTGGGTCACCTAATGCTAAACCTTCTGATATCCTCATGTCTAAAATTACATTTTGATCCCAAGGACAAACCGATTAAAGATATAAAGTTAAGCAAGCCATCTGGTTGATGTCAAGATGAATAGCCAGTCTGACAATTCTAACTGCTGTTTTCAAATTAGTTGTTTGTTAGCAAAAAGCTTAAGAGCCTAGACCATTTACCATCTAGCATATGAACAAAATAGCCAAGAAACCATATCAAACACTGGGTTGTTAAACAGCAAATATGATAACTCAACATTACTTTCGAACTCAGATGAGCTGGGTGGCTAGCCTTACTTTCCTTTAGCTAACAACATTAGCTAAGTAGCTAGCTCATCAGAGAACGTTGGTCAGTGAGAGCATGCATGCACGAGTGGGCAAGTAACGCAAATTGCACATACCCATCCCTTAAATATTATTTGCACACCTCACTGACTACTGGTAGGGATAATGGGGCTAAACCCTAGTTAGCAGCCCGACAGAGTGTAACTTGCCGGTTAGAGAACTTAATTTTATCGGACGCACTACTAGCTATTGTCATCGGTCCCAGGCTTGACAGTCGGCATGCAACGACTTGCTCAAGAGACATTCCACTAACTCGTCTGACTGAAAGAGCTAGCCTGCTGCTCCAAATCTGTGTGAGTCCCCCAGCATTACAAGGACGGGTAGAAAAGTATGAAATATCAAGTCGTACCATTCTCTTCACCGTTCAGACTCAGGAAGAGCTGTTTCGTGGTTTTTAGCCATCTATTGACGGTGTTATCAGTTAGCCTTGAAAGGAAAGCCCAGTTGACGTTGGAGAAATCTGCCTCCGCTCCAGCTCCAGCGGAAGGTTGCTTTTTCATAATTGTGCGACTCCGAACTGACGCTGCGTGACGAGTCAGCTGAGTCAGCCCGCAGGTTAGTCACGTGAGGCAGGAGGAGCAACAACGAAAAAACTCAGACACATCACCGCCACAGACAGTATCACGCAGGGCCATTTTATGATTGGGCATAGTCTTGCATGTGACTTATACGAGGCTACAATCCAAGACATTGAGAAGCAGTAGCTCTGAAGTATTCTTCTGTACAAAGTTTATCAGTACCTTCTGAGGTTGACCTTATAACATAAAAGCTTCTACTCTTTGATGCAGATATGGAAGTTAGTTGGTGGAGTGGTTGCCTATATGTGTGCAAATGTAAACAGCCTTATCCACAATTTGCTGATGTCTTTAATTGTAATTTAGCAGGAGGATATATTTCAGGGGTCATTCAATCAAATGTCTGCAAGTAGTTGAGGTAGGCCTACACCAATAGGCTTCTACAATGCTGACAAGGGTCCACCATTGTGGTGTGTTGGTATATTTCTTGCAATAGAGCAACATGCCATCAGACAGTTCTAGTAGGCTATTGGTCTGTTTTAGATAGGCTACTTCGGCTCGTCCTATACCTATATGACTATTAAATAGCTTTAGTGGCCTACTTATGACAACTAAACTCACTGGACATTGCAGTGAAAATGCAGGTCTAAATGTGGGTGGTGACACTGACAGACATGATGATTAAGCAGCCCATGCACATTTCTACATGTGCCAACACCAGCAACTTAATGGTTTGTAGGCTATGGGCCCTTCCACTATACCACATTTTCAGAGGATAATATTGTGTGTATTGCACTGCATTTATTTGATATGTTCATTGATAAAGATTATACCAACAGGTTATAACCTTTTTGGTTTCTAGCTCCACCAGTTATGTTTCATTATTAAGTAGCAGTGGAAGCAAAACTTGTGCTGTAGCCTACCTATTGTTGTTGCCTACTGTCCAGCACCACTTGCCATGGGTTACGGGAATAGTTGGCAAGTGACACGGGACAGTTTGCCACACGTCACAAACATCAGTAGTTTTTACTCCTGCCTTAATATTCAAATAACACAAAAAGTACAAAAACTAAAAACTGACCTCAAACAAATTCTTAGTTGCACTCTCTTCTGATTTTTCTGGTCTCCAGAATATGAAAACAGATTTGTGTATCAACAAATAATTTTTTCTTCTTTCCTCTCCTCATCAATTGTCTAACGACCCTTCAGACTTCCCTGGATCATATACAACCTTTTACAAAGTAAACTAGCTCCACCTCCTGCAACTAACAGTAACATGCTGCTACACTGATGCTTCCGTTTTAATAATCTAATAATGTCATATAAGAGAGCCCAAATCATGTTTTCATTTTATAACTTCACCTGCTGGTAATGTTTAAAGCAACAATTCAGGCTTTTATCAGGTAACTAGTTTTGGCAAATTCATGTTGATGGTATGCCGTGTGATTAATACCTGTGTTGTTACACCAACACTCGGCTGCTTGAAGTGTGAATTTTTCATACAGGACTTCCACTTTTAATGGAGTTACTTTGATGCTTTTACTGAAGAAAAGGGCTGTGAAAGAGGTGGAAATCTAGTTTACATTCTGCATAACTTCCCTTAAAGTTTTAAATAACAGTGAGAGATGTTCTCTATCAGAGATGGTAAAGGTACACACTGTCCACTCAAATAGAAGTAGATACTTCTGTAAAAAAGACTCAAGTCAAAAGTACAAGTAGTGATTCAACTTCTTTACTCAAGTAAAAGAAAGTAACTAGTGCATCCTCTGAAATGTAGGCTACTTGAAGTATAAAAGAAAAAAGTATACTAGTCTTTCTGAAGGACTATTTTACCAGTTGTTTCTGTAAAAAGAAGCAGACTAGCCTACGGTGATATTTTAATTTAATATATCTAATTCCTTAAAACTATTTCACTGTCCCTATGAAATTTCATAACAAAAATTCAAGCAAACTTGTTGCCTACTACCAATCCAAGGATGAACTTGCAGAGAAACAAACATTCTGTTTGTCTGTACATTCTGATAAAGTACTGAATCCAACAAAGAAGTTTTCCATTATCATGTAACCATTGTTTTGGTGCTGTCCCTTAGGTGGCACCCCTACAGTTGCAGTCAACCCCCTTTTTGAATCACTATTGATGTCCCTTCCATTAAGGTTGAAATTAGCCTTGATGTTGGGAAAGCACACAATGACCTTAAATACACATAACTGATAACTCGCCTCAAATGCAGTAACACAAGCAGCAAGCCAGTTTTGAAAATGTTAGGAGTAGAAAGTACAGATATTTCTGTGAAAAATGTAGAGTAAAGTAAAAAGTTATTTAAAATAAATACTCAAGTACAGATACCTGAAAAGGCTACTTAAGGACAGTACTTATTTGTACTTTGTTCCTTCCCACCTCTGTTCTCTATATTGTAGGTCTATTTTGGTTATGGCAATAGTAAGGTCAGATGGGAACATCATAAGAAGGCACTCTTTGCAAAATAAGAATGCATCTGGTCATGTAAAATAGAGAGAGCATAGCAGAGCATTTTAAACCCCCATTTAAAATATTTAGCTGATCGCTTTTAGTGTTGGATTTGGATAGTCACAGTTCTTTAATAACAATTTGGCCCCTTTGTATTCCAATAGTATATTTGTGAGGACTAACTAAGCAGTGTGTTGCTGTTTGAGCAAACATGCTAAATAAGATTCCAATGAGTGGAAATCCCCTGTGTTTGTATAGTCCACATATCTCAGTTAAGTTCAAGCCATTACATATTATCAGTCCTTATTTTCATAGGTTTCAGTCCATGCTTAAAAAATTGCAAAATGCAAATATCCAAAATCCATGAAACGAGCGCATTCGATTCTCATAAATCTGATTCTGAATAAAAATATGAAATAAGGGGGGTGTTCTGTTCTAGCTCTGTTTTGAGGAGGGTTCTTACCCCTCAAGCTTGAAGGCAAACCCTAGCTCTGTTTTTCATCACCAACCAACTGGAAAAAGGTCCACATATGTTCTGAGAAGTAACTGTATTGACACACTATATCCATCTAGTCCCATTGGGGTTGCATTGTGAATAATGTCATGTCATATGCATCTTCTTGCATTCCAGTTGACAAGAGTGTTGATAGTCAATAGTAAACTGCATCATGAAAACATCAGCAACACTTTTTAATGTGTGTAAGTTGCTTACAAAAAATAACATCAAAAAAGACTTAAAGTGTAATTCCAGCAAAAAAAAAGGCCCAAGGGTGTTTTTCTGCATTAAAACACATCAAATAAGCCGTGGAGACAGTATTTTTCGTTGATCAACCACTACAGAGCCTGCTCCGGTATTCGCTATAGCCCCAAATAGGGGAGAAACAGCGGATTAGCTAAGGGCCATGAGCAAAACGCTTCTCAAATAGCATTTCTTTAACCAGTAATATTGTTCAAAACAGCATCAAACCTCGTCAGTAGCTTGCTCAAGGTCCCTACACATAAAATGAATCACTAACAACATAGATAACGAACCCGGAGTTTATTAAAGAAGATTGTTAATCTCACAGAAGACTAAGATCTCACACAGAGCATGACGTCTATTGCCGGAAGGTAATGCCTTATACGGACTTTCCTTCGAGAGGAGCTGGTAGGGGGACAGTTGGTAAGTGTTCTTTTAGTCTTCTGTAATAAACTTCAGGTTCGCGTGTGGTGTGTGATTATTAGTATCACTGTATAACTATTTGTGTAAGCAGAAATATTGTTGTGCTGAGCTCTAAGAATAGAGAGTTCAAGTTATATGTTGTTGTGCTGATTTCTAAGAACAGAGAGTACAACTTAAGTGTGCACCCAGACAGACAGGAACTGCACCCTGTCTGGGTGTGTGTAAGAAGAGTATGTCACAATGAAGTCGCTATGTCTTGCTTCCTATTTTCTGTGTGCATCTGTACAATAAAAGACACAGCTTTTGGGCTGCAGAGTCAGAGACTGATGGTGTGAGGAATTCTTCCTTACATTAGCAGGCTCCTCTTGGTAGTTTGTGGGCACATTTATTGGCCTTTTAGCCTCTTTTAATTTATTTGATGAGGAACTGATAAAGACTGAGCAGCAGAAAAGTCATAGTCGATACATAAATCGTTTATTATTAGAATTAGGCTATTGATAGCCTACTATTACTTTACTACTATTACTGTTATTATTATTATTATTATTATTCGGATGAGGCAAAGGAATGTAAATCTGAGTCTGAAATGTTGGCTACAAACAGTCTATACTGCTGTAACTGCACTGCTGCTACTATTAATTGTTAACTTCCGGGAACTATTTGAGGCTTCCTATAGCTGCCATTGTTGGAAAAAAATGGAACAGCGTCAATGGAGTTGTCTATGGCTCTGGTACAGATACACCTTGTCAAATATTAGGCTACTCCAATACAAGTGAAAGTCAAAATCTAATTGAGTTGAAGTAATCAAAAATCAAAAGCACAACCATTTTTCCTTTTTAATGTAATATTTTTTATACACAATAATAAGATGTAAATCCTTTGGATGGTCACTAGGTCGTCACTAGCACTGTGTATTCATTCACATGAGTGCATTCACACTGATAATTTTGACAACAAAGTGCACTGCAAGTAGGCTACACGGATGGTGCACTCAAAATGGTAAACAAGTTGAGCGTGGAGCGCTGGACACTCTTCGCCCTCAATGATCGCATGACCATGATGATAGAACACTTTGTTTAATTAATGGTCTAAAAAAATAGCCTGCATCAGTCCTCTTTCTTCAAATCCCCATGCATATTATAGTAGGCCTATTGGTATAACAAATGACTAGACATTTTTATATTGTAAAAAAGGGGCGGGGGCATTTACGTTCAGTTGTGAAGACCAATAGGCTACTCTACATAGCCTACATAACATGTGTTGCTGGCTGCACTGCATTCTAAGCCATTCTAACATTTTGAATGACAAAACAGCTATGGGGTGTGATGGCTTAGAATGCAGTGCAGCCAGCAACATATTTGGGAACATTGAGTACAATGCTCCAGGCATCTTGGAGGAGAATGCACTTTAGGCCTAGTTCTTGACTTGTTAGGGACCAGTTGGGGCATGTTTCATGTCTCTGTTGCTGAGATAGTTTCGATCGTCAAGGTCATAATCGCCAAGCATCTTGTAGGGGCTGTTTTTAAAGAGTAGCCTAGAGATTGTCTGTGCTGTGGCGAGTGAGATAAGGTAGGCTATGTGTTGCGTGATATCTCTGCACCCAAGTAGCAGTGCTTCACCCCAATATACTGTAGTCTCAAGTCAATATATCTGCCTAAATCGTCTTGTCTTCTTAATCTGCATTGGCAGTTGTAGCCTACTCGTTGTGAATACCAGGCCAAGTAATTAGGGATTTTTTTATTGGCTCACTTTTACTAACAATGCAACGAGAGATTCCATTCACTAAGCTATAAGACAATGCATGTAAGGAGACAAAAATGCTTTTGCTCACTTATCTATCCCTCAGTAAGAGAACAAAGGATAGCCTACTTTGTTTGTCTTTGGGCTTGTGCTTATATACGGAGCCCCTAAGGATGTGAGCAAAAAAAATCTAAAGTTTAGTTTCATGTGCTAACGCGAAACTTTCATTTGCTCATGCGAAACTTTCATGTGCGCACACATGAAACTAAACTTTACATTTTTTTTTGCTCATGTCCCCTTAGGGGCTCCGTATTAGGGGCTCCGTACTTATAAGTGTTTTAAAACACTTCAATATGTCAACTATGATATATTGATAAGAATGATATATAGAAAGCATGATTGATGACATATTAATATGCAGTAATAAGATAGTGACTTGTTTAGGACTCGAAAAATAAGGACTTGGACTTGGACTCGACTTGGCCTTGGTAATACTTGACTTGGACTTGCTTGGGACATCTTTGTCTTGACTTGGGACTTGACTTGGACTTCAGCGTTAAGACTTGAGACTTACTTGTGACTTGCCAAACAGTGACTTTGTCCCACCTCTGGCCCTTAGCTAATCCACTGTTTGCAATTTAGGGCTATAGCATATACCGGAGCAGGCTCTGTAGTGGTTGATCAATGAAAAATACTGTCTCGGCTTATTTGATGCGTTTTAATGCAGAAAAACACCCCTGGGTCAATTTTCGCTGGAATTACACTTTAAAGGTCAATTTAAGGCAGCAATAAGGCCCCTCCCTCAACAAATTCCGATCACCAAAAATGTACACCAAAGCTCTGAAAAATTAATGATACAAAACCTTTTTATACAAGTTGTCTGTTACTTGATAATAAACATCTCAAACAATTAAAGTGCTTTGTCCAGTCACTTTTGTCTGTCACTGAGGCAAAAATGTCAGCAGTAGCCTTTGATATTCAAAAAAGATTTTACAGCATCACAAGAACAATTAAGCACATCAAGAAGTAATCACCAATCTATTAATGTCAATTTAAAATCTAATAAAACCATGATTGATCATTATGAAATGTGTGCCATTACCAAAGTCCCTTTGTGTTAAAGGTGGCGTCATGTATACAAAAATGGAAATCTACTGATCCAAACATCCAGTGGCTTATGGGTTACAATCAGCATTTTCTTTCCCCACTGGCATATCCAGGTTCTCCATCTGTGAGGAAGACACCAGGAATACACTCTAGGTTAGAAAGCTTAATATTAGATCTGACATGACAGACAATATGACAGACAATTTCACATTACTTATAGATCTCATAACTTTAACTCCCTGATTTAATTATTTTTTCATATGAGTAACCCAGTATTATTTGAAATGTTCAGAAATCTATAATAGATAGTGTATAGTACCTCTAGAGAAGTTACTTCATAAGATATAAAATATATCAATATTGAGTACACAGACATACGTATAATATGTACAAACTACTGACTCTCATATCAAGAGATGGATGGGTTAACAGCACATTTCAATGATGAAACTTTGTACATGAAATAAACTGCAGTGAAATTATCAAGAAAATGGTTGCTATAGAGAAATAAACAGCATGCAAACTGTGTTTCCAATCACTGGAAATGAAAAGTGACCATGACAACGTCATGATTTGTTAGTCTGTGGACACTGGATGGTTAGGAAAGGACGGTGAAAACTGGACAACCCCAACAACCCCAGCGAATGCAGAGCATATGATGTAGAATGCTCAGTAGAGAGGGAAGCAGGATGGGTCTGCAATGGCCAAATATTTAATCCAAGCAACTGTTTGGACATTGAAGATGCTGAGCATCGGCACTGTTGAGTACAGAGCTCAGCACATTCCCCAGAGTTCTGGCGACATCCAGTGGCCTTTTAGTGGCAGTGGATGGACATGGAGGCTTGAGAGGGTAGCAGAGGAGGAAAAAAACACACCACAACTTCACAACAAACGGCAGGAAGCAAGCAGAGGAAAACGTCTCATACACTCAGACAGACCTGGCGATAAAGGCTCCCTGGTAGAGTCCAACACCTAATGGAACATCAAGTAGTCATTTATTATCACTTTTTTTGGCGAAGAAGAAATGTAAATGTTGTACATTTAAACTAAACTTAAACGTGTAAGGTTTCTTTAAAAAGTCTCTCACTTTGTTTTACATCTGCGCTTTCTAATTCAAGTCTTTCAACACAGTGTAAATTTTGGGAGTTCAGCAAATGTAATATTTACCCCCTAATTCCCAAGGACACTTAGGTCGAAGCATAAGCATAGAACTGTCTCACTGTGAAAATATTCCTTGCTTCCTAACTGCTGATTGGAAGGATTCACACTCCTCTTTATTTTAACAACAATGTACTGTTTCAATAACAGAAGATCAGATGAAAAAAAAAAACAATTGCTAAACAATCATGTAATTCCCTTTCCACAGGTTTTCATGAATTACATGATTAGATGATTACATGAACTTTTATGTTTTCCATTTACACTCTGAGTGCCACCTTACAACCGTAACAACAGGTAAGATCAGGATCGCCTAAGAATTAACTTAATTTTGTTTCGGTAGACACCCGAGAACATAAAGAAAGCCAATAGCTGAGGGTTTGTCCATCTACTGAATACACTTTTTGTGCATTGTTGTACAGTTCCTCATGCTCCCTTCCTCTCTTTCTTTTTAAACAGAAATGAAATCTGAATCGCTGACCAACAACATGTGACAACATCTGACCCGCTCCTCCTGCTCTGTGCGAAGCCTGGGTGAAGATTAGTCGACAAATAAGCATAGCTCTGCTGTCAGGCATACTGAGCTAGGCTTGGAGTTGCCTATGTGCACACCCACCTGGTAAGTGGTTCCTGCCCAAAACTGCTGCATCTCTTTCCGGCTCCACGCCACCACAGCACTGGTGATGAGGGTGAAAGGCACCAGGTATAGCAAGGCTGGCTGTCCCATCTTGGACAGGAGCATAACCGCGAAAGTCACGATCATGCCCAAGAAGTAGGCTGTTGAATTAAAGACAAGAATCAGAGGCTGTACTCATTGGTGTCCACAATTGGAAACTGAAAAGATTTTTCCACTAGAAATACTACTATTGCAAAATCTTTCCAACAAAAGGCATATTTGGAAACAAAACGTACCTATTGTGCAACAAATGAAGTACACTCTCCTGGAGCTGCCAGTCCAGACATCAAACCTATGGCAGTAGGCGATCAGCAAGCCTAAACAACAAAAACATTTCCTTGTTCATTAAAAACAGACCAAGACCATTGACATTGCTAATGTCTAAGACTGTTGTTACCATGACTTATCAACCAGAGAGAACATATTGGATGAAATGATTTCACCTGGCACAATGATGTCTCCATAGCCCAGGATTGAGAACTGCATGCCACATAGGTTCTGAGCCCAGGCAGAGAACCTGGGGACCCTCATGACCACCGGAAGCTGAAAGGCAACAAGGAGCTAAGCACTGGAGGACTACAATCTACAGACTAACAGAGAAGACATCTTGAAAAAAGAATGGCAACATCTAAACAGCTTTTCAAACCTCCTTCAAAAAGGAGATACAATATGTTCTTCTACACATACTGTAACATATTAAGTTGCAAAAGTAATTCATTGTGAGAGTAACCGCTAGCTTCCAAACACTACATGCTATAGGTGTACTTGCAAATACTTTTGTATAAAATAATTGCAAGCATTTAGATGTTATCCCATTAAAACAGAACCAAAAAGAAATCTGAAACACTCAACATGGAAACTAACAACAGTTACAAGGTCACAACAAGGACACAACAGACACACAAACACAAACAGATACAGATTCCCACCCAACATTAATCTGTTAGTAATGAAAGGTATATAGATGTAATATAAACTCCATCAAACTAACACTTTCAAAGTGAGGGAGGTATTTTTTAAAAGAAGCACCACTAAATTGATATTAAATACTATTTTTTTCAGTGTTAGGATGCAACTGATGCTGAATCAGTTGACTGACTCGATCAGAAATTCTACTTCAAATAAATCTAGGTTTTAACTCAAAGCTATGCTCCAAACATGGGTAAAAGCTCCAGTCACATGAGCAAGGGGATTTATATTTCAGACAGCTATTCTCTAGGACTGTCTAGGAGTGTTGTGTGAAACATAAATCCCTTCATAGCAGAACAACTATGAAACAGCTGGCCACTCTCTCCGAGAGCAGGACAACATGTTCTTTGTACCCGTTTCCCCATGAAGAGGTGAAAGATGGGTCTTACTTTCTCATAGGTGGGTGTGGGGTCGGCTGGTACTTCCACAATGTTACCATCAGTCTAGAACCAGAGCCAAGCCCAAATACACAGTCAGTAATCTGTCCCTGACACAAACAACCACAGAGGCGCAGCAACGAAAATCAAGTGGGCAATGTTAATGACGCGTTTCCCTGCTATGTTAACCCTCTTACAGCAAACTCCCTTCAATAAAAATGACCTCCTGTCCTGGTCATTCTCACCTTCTCCCCAGCAGACTCTGGCCCCAGGGCAACTTGGACCATGATGCTTTCCCCATTCTGTAGACAGCAATACATAATGTAACAATCTTAATCATATGTGCTGAATAATAAAATAACAATACAGAAAACACACAAAATAGTCTAAAGCCTAAGGGAGAAACTGCTTGTGCTGTATTATGATTTATGGTAAAATGGGTAAAACACTCCCTATTTTATGAACAGGGACTAATCAAACAGATGTGTGAAGTGACCCACCGCTGTGAGGAAGGGAGTAATGAAGACAAAGAACACATCATAGAGGAGCAGCAGGCTCAGCAAGATCACGCATATCTGTAGAGAACACAGACAGGGAGAGAACACTTTAGTAGGGATTGAACACTGTCTTACACTCGTCTTGTGATCTGGCCAGCGTGTCCTCTTAGTGTTGTGGTAAGATAGCATGCATGTGGGATGTAAGCTGAGACACAAAGCCCCAAAGTGTCTAATTACTGTGCTGGAATGCGCTAGGTATGTTAAATACAGCACGGCTTTATGAAGAATGCAGAGCCACTGCAATATGGCTTCACCAAATGTTGGCGAATTCAAGCACATCACTTGAGAAGGAAACTGAGATGTAGACCGTCCTATGGAAGCAAAACAATTTCTCTAGAAAAGACTGTTATGTAAAATGTTCCAAGTCATCCATATCTGATCCATCTAAAAGATCCATAATGAAGTAACATACTGTGAAATGAAGTAAACATTAAATAATCAGTCTGTTTTTACCTTGAAGTTTGAGAGAGTGATTGTTTTCATGAAATTCAGACAAAAGGCAATGCCCAACAAATCTTGGAGTATCCAGATCCATCTAAAAAGATGAAATACCTTGTTTTGCCGAGTCCAAAAATAAACAGCATGTCCATCACCAGATTACTGACTAACAATTCTTAAGATTAATAAGATCACTTGCAAACATTTATAACACCCCAAAATGTACGTTTAAAAAAGGCTTAATTTACTGTTTGGATAATGGTCTGACACTAAAACATATTTACATTTTATAATCCACAATGATTCATTCAATACCAGCCTGGAAAGTAGATGCATGACTACACTATTTTCATGCCAACTTTTCAGACAGACCCAGACCTAACGTAAGTGTTTTATGAGCCCAGACAAGATGTATATCAGTATAAGAATCTCTTGCAGAAAACAACAGCTTAACTTTCCCCGCTCTAAAAACACTCCCGACCACTTTGTGACCACACAGCCTAGCCTCCCACTTGCTGTGGAGTGGCTGGAACAGCAGCATGCATTGATGAGAGTGGGCCTCCAGACAGTACCTGTCCTCATTCCTGTACACTCCCCAGACCACAGCCACGCTGACACACAGGGCCGCCAGCACTAAGGATCTCACAGAGACCTCTTTACTGTGGCAGGAGAAGCTGAGGGAAAATAAAGACGGCAACAGTAGGTCAGAAAATGTGTGTCAGGCCCAGCAAACCTCAGAATGAATCACTAGACATACGCAACACAGGGACATGTGACTGTACGCCACAGCACTGCAACAGGGCTGTTTTTGGAACACACCCTTTTGAGCGCTCCCTTCAGTGTCAGATGAGTCAGGCCAGCTTTCAACGCATTAAATGGAACTAACAATGAACTCCAAGCAATTCAACAGGGCAAAAAGAATGTTGTCTGAAATACAACTGCAAGTCCTATTAATCATCAGAACATTTTTGCAGTTGTAGAAAAATGTATTTCATTTACTGCTTCGAGTCAAAGTGAGAGGCTATCCTCTCTCAAATCATAATTTCACTTTACAGGTGAGGGCATTAACTTTGATTCTTGGGTAATTTTAGGTTTCCACAGAGCCAGGGACCTATGGCTTGCAAGCCAGATATGGCTCTTTTGTTGATTGCATGTCCCACAGAGAAATTTGAGCTGAGATTTTGCATCATGCTAAATAAGCAGCTAAAATAGGCAAATATTAAACTATTTTGTCAATCCTACATAAAACGCCAATGACTACAACTGTGTTTTCATTTTCATTGGACAATGTGGCAGTTGTCATGTCAAGTTCAGACTCTTCAAGTTCAATCTCCTTACTATCCTAACTTACTTGTTGGCTACCATTAGAGCTCCTGAGGGAGATCAGAAAGATCAGAACTACCATCAGGCCAAGCGGACACACAAGTTTGCCTTTATGGATAGAGCTGGGTCTGTTAATGTTGAGCATTGTTGTGATTGAACGCTACGTTCACGTTTCCCTTATGTTTCCCTGGTGTTAGATGATGTTAACTAGCCTGGTAATACCAGACTAACTACTTCATTAGATTATAGGTGGGCTAGACTTGCTAGACTTTAACTCTTTTTTTTTTTTCAGATCATTTACAGGTATGCAGGAGAGGTATGCTGCAGGTGACACATTACGTAAGGAAAATAGGATTATAAAAATAATTAAAGAATTGAGTCTTTTAGCCAAATGTAGAATAATAGACTCAAGTGTAAGCCTAACATTAAATAGTAGAAGTCTTTATGGCTCTCCCAGCTGAAAGGTTCTCAGGCCGTCATAGAGTTTCCCATGCAAACTGAGACTGTAATTAATCTTACCTGCATATTCCACACCCAACCTTATTCAGCAGGGCATCCAGACAGCTATACAAAGCCGTTGCTGAGGCCAGGCAGAAGATGGCGATGATAACATAAACTGAAAGAGGAACCAGGTCAACACTGTGAATGTGCTGAGCAATTGCAATGCTTCAGTAACTGTCCAAAGTTGGCTGAATGGGCACTTACCAAGCCACCTGTAGAAAAAGTACATGAGCACCAGCATAGTGCACATGAGGGCCACGAAGATGACTACTTTCAGAGGAGAGTACAAAGACAGTTCACCACTTGATGTTTCTTCAGTCCTCCCAGGAAAAGCCCCTTCACTCTGTTTGTCCCTGATAAGGAACAAGCAAAATGTTCCATTCAATGTTCTGACTCACCATTTACATTGCACACCATTTTACACGCATAGACTCAATTACGGTAACCAAACATGGATGTTTTGGATGCCACATCTTTAAATGGTCTTTCCAAATGATTTTTACATTAAGTAACATTTTGTAATGTAAATCAGGTTTATAGGCCAAGTATACTTGTGTATACAAGGAATTTGGTCTCTGCATTTATCCCATCCGTGAATTAGTGAACACACAGTGAAGTGAAGCACACGGCACTTCAGCAATGGATGTGGGCATGGGAGAGCATGCTCAACCACTTCCCCCGCCCACATTTTTCCTACTGGTCGGGGATCAAACTGGCAACCCTTCGGTTCCAAGCCCGAAGCCCTAACCAGTAGGCCATGGCTGCCCCCATTTTTTGTGGAAACTGCGGTCCGATGCAGGATCCAAGTCATGTTAATTGACAACAAAACGCATAAAATCACTCACTTTTCTGCTGCACCACTCCAGAAGCCTCCCAGCGCAACTGTAGACACTGCGATGATCAGCATCACAACAATGCTTACATCAAACACTGGCACAGGGGGGGCATACAGTCTTGCACTCATATCTTTGCCAAACACCTGAGAGAACACAGACATGTAGACCATTTCCATTTTGACATTGATTTCCAAAACACCTATATTGATATATTTCATGAAGGAACATTCAGTCTTACCTGCTGAGCATCAACAAAGTCTCGATAGCGCATGAGGACCAGTGGAATATGAACCTTGCCATATTCTGATTCATTTGCTGATGGGGGAGTCTAAAAGTGTAAAAACATGTATATTGTATTCCCATCTAATGTAATTGCATGATAGTTCAAATATCAAAAGTAATTATGATGTCAATGTGTCTTTTTACACTACTTTGTTCAGTACGTACCATAGTATTGTTACTGGCAATGATGAGAGCAGCAGCTCCCTTTTCTTGGGCTACCAGTGCCTTTTGACTGAAATCACATTGCCCCCTCATTACCACAAGTGCCTTTCCCGTCACATCGATGACTATAGCAGAGGAGTTACAAAGATAACTGGACACCAGATTCACCACCTGGTACGTCACCTACAGGGAGAAAAGACCAAGCTCAGAAATGATATCCCCAACCTTTCTATGGCATGAATGCAATTACACAAACTAACGGAGTCTGCTTGAAACGTAAAAATATTAGTGTGCAACCACATTCGGTCGACTTACCGAATCTCTGAGAGAGTTGGAGAGATTTGTCCAGGCGGCATTGTAAACAAGACAATACTCTTTATCGATGGATTCATTCGAGATGTGCAAAATAGCCTCTTGAGAGTACGTCTAGCATAAAACAGTATGAAAATGACAACACTAAAACAAGAATACAATTTCACATTCATACTTTGGTCTTCAGTCATTATCGGTAGAAGGTGATAACTTTGACAAAGACTATCACATAGGTGACGTTAGCGTGAACCACTAGCAGCTAACCTTTGAGTTTTCTTCGGAAATCCCCGACATTATCCAATGAATAGCTAGCTGGCTAACGTTAAGCTAATTTTGGTGTACGAAGCGATCATTTAGCGGTTATTAACTTTGTGAAAAATAAATACACATACACACACAAGTATGGTAAGTTCATAAGCGTCTCACATCAGAGATATTAACAGAGCTATTAACATACAAATAAACTGCGTGATTTGCTAGCTAACGTTAGCTTAACTCATAACGTTATCAAGTTTTTTAACTCACCTGAGTTGACAGGAAAATGACAGATAGTATTATCCATATTTTTGACATGCTGTTGACAGTCGTGATTCGTATAAGTACTGTTAGTACGCGGTTTATGTGTCTAGTCAAACGAAGTTAATAGACCTAGCTAACATTGAAGGGATCTCCTGATTATCAGCATAGTGCTGTCCCGAAGTTGAAAACAAATCAATTTCACTTCCTCTTCCGTTTCATAATCAGCGAGATGACAAGCCAAGTAACACGTCCGTCAAAAAGTTTATCCAGCCAAGATTTTGGTCTATTTTTTTCTCCACTTAATTTGAACAAAATTACCCTTTGTTTAAAGTACTTTATTTAAACATGAAGAGAAAAATACAGGATTTGTACAAAAATACTTTTCTGAATCATATTTAACAGTGTGTTCTACCGTTTGCAAAATTCGATGTAAAATCTGAGACCCTGAATTTTCTTTTAATTGTATAAAATTCAAGTGGCTATGATCATAAAACTGTTCTTTAATGACATGACTTTAAAAAAGAACATCATGAAAATGTGCCTCAATATGCTTAGTGGCCCAGCCACAATATCAATACCAATATGAAAACCAATTGCTTGATGACTCCAAAAATAAATACGCACCCACACATAAATCTAAAAAGTGAAAAAAAAAAGACAGCAAGAAAAAACAAATAAAAAAAACCTCATACATAAATTCAACAAGCATCAAGCTAATGGATCTATTTTACAGTGCAACCAGCATAGCTATGAATGTATTGCAGTGCTTTCAGTATGAAAATATATACAACTTCATCAATACCAGAGGATTTTCTGCTTTACAATATGATCGGAGTACATTTCAGCTTTTAAATTGGCCCCTCGTTGATCAGTAGTTTCTGTCGCCTTATTTCAACCTAGGGAAAACAGATAACACAGGTGATATTTAAGCTTCAAAGCAAAAATAAATGAAGTAATGATTAAACATTATAATTATATTACAATCACTACACTCAGTCAGCTGTCAGTAGGCCTACCAACTGTACTGTTGCCAGTACGCTTTTTATGTAGTGGCCTTGCTAGACTAGACTAGAATTCCTGCATTTTTGAATTCCTGAATTTAAAGCATTCTATTTGTCTAATTGGTCGAATGGCTAAGCATTATTAAATTTAATAGCTAGTTTAGGTTCAAACAAACCCCATTTTGAAGAAAGGTGCCAAAAGGAGATTCAAAACACATGTACGATTCATACATAGTCAATCATACTTACTTGATTATATTTGGACACCATCCGATACACCGTTTCCGTATCCACCTTTGGACCTCATCTGTGCTTGAACAGAGTCAACCTAAGACAGATAAATTATAATGACAAAAATGTAAATTCAAATAAAATATTTTATGGATATTTCATTACACAGATTAACAAAAAGTTAATTATATTTGAATTATATTTCATACTGCAAAGCGGAATTCCTTCCACAAGAAAATCATACCAAAACTCTGTTCAGTTAACACGGAACATGACCTTTTACCATCTTTGCTGCTATAACATTTTAATTTTCTCTGGCATGTAATCAATAAGGGTTCTCTCATGATGAACACACATATTCACATATTTGGAATTTGCTCCAAAAAGTTTTGAAGCTTTCTGTTTTTATCCCACTTGGACATTTTAAACAATTACTTAAACGATCCAAATCTGAACAGTGCACATGCTTCCAATGACCCCTTTATGTGATTTTTATATTCCAAATCTGAACAATGCACATGCTTCCAATGACCCCTTTATGTGATTTTTATATTGTTTTTACATGTACTGTAAATCTGTTTTGTTTGTTGGCTTGTGCCGCTGTTTTTTTGGTCTGTCTAGTCCTCATGTCTTTCTTCTATCCTTCTGTCCTTATTAGGCTGTCTTGTCATCAATGTTTCTGTGTAACTTGTGTTGACCATTTATTTTACCAAATGACATGGGAAACATAATTAATTTCATCCACATATTCTTATGCACCATGCACAACAACGCTACTAAGTTAGCTTAAAACCGTGAGAATCAAGCCAGCGTCACGGGGCGTGCTGAAATTGACTAAAGGGAGGAATAAAAACATATTTTGCCTTTTGTCTTAATGCCTTAATTAAAAAAAAAAATAGGACATCAATTATTTTTAATGCATCATGTATCGTAAATAAATGCATTATATATAAATGTCTTAACTTATGCACAGCACTGTATATTCTAAATAGTAATAGTTTGTACAGTGGCCTACAGTGTACAGTTGTACAGTGGCTAATACTAATAATGTAAATGAAAAAGGTGAAAGAAAAACATGAATAATCCTGTTCAAGTACTGCAATAATCATGCTTGTGTTGATGGTTATGTCATAATTTGTAACTCAATCTGTCCATTTCTTTCACAAAATCCACCAGAAGTCACAATTTAAGGAGTCATTTTTTATAATGTTTCTCTTTTTTTTGGGGGGGGGGGGGGGGGGGGGGGCTTCCTACGATCAACAGCACCGCTGCTGGAAAAAATTCTAGGGGAAACACTGTCAATGATATAGGATGGCCCGCCAGGCTAACAATGAAAGGCACATCTCAAGCAAATGCCTACTATGTCAAATGTAAATGTGTATTTTGATTTCAAACATCTTTGCAGGCTTACTTTACCAACTTATGTGAATTTCATCTAAACTAATATCACCACCACTATAATCTATTTAAATCAAACTGATGTAAATATCATGGTGCCAATAATACTGAAATCTCATAGAAGATTCAGAGACACAATATGATTCAGCTAGCTCAGACACAAGGCTTACTCACAGATGGCGCAATGTTCATATCTCCAGATCCCACATGTGTGGTATGAACGAAGTTTGTGGGCTCCCCAATCATTGATCGATCAATTCGTCGTCTTCTCTTCTGGAATCACATAAAACAAATATGTTATTATAGGTTTATTAAACAAGGGAACATCAAGCTAAATAACAATATGGTCTTAAAACCAGCCAGGATTTGTCATGACAGGTTGTATGTTTTCTTATAGGCTAACTATTGGAAGAGGCCAGTCACGTGTAATAAACAGGCATCACCAGGCCAGTAGACTTCAGTTTGAGACCCCCTGTGTTAAAGTTAAGTGACATACTGACAGCAATTATTCTTCAACCACTGTACTCATAATGAAACTGTGTTTATCTTCAAAGTGGCTGTGTGACTGACTGTAAAGTTATCATAAGTTACTTTAATTGTCGTACCCACTAGGAACCCGTGAGCAGTGAAATTCACCTATGGACCTACACTATATAAACAAACGTATTGGAAAGCCTGCCATAACACCCATAGGAACTGCTTTTGTCGATCTTGAGTATCTATGCAGTGAGCACACATACACTGGGAGAAAGAGTAGTGGGCAGCAGCAGGGCCACACCCAGAGAGCAGCTGGGGATTAGTGGCTTGTCATCATGTGCAGAAAGTAGATTCAATTATTCTATGTGAACTCACAGGTTGAGGTTGTTCAGCAATACAGCAGCTGAAGCAGACCCAGAATTCAGTCATGATGAACCGGAGGAGGTGACGGAGCAGTAACTTCCTCAGTGTCTACAGTCTTCGCCCGTCTTCCTGTTCGAGCTGCACCACTGCTGCCGCAAGCTTATGCCGGAAGCTGATTACAGACAAGGGCCATAGAAAATGTGCCTCCCTCAGTGAGAAACAGTTGATGCCTACAACCAGTTGATGCACAGACCTGAGCAAAGGGGGGGGGGGGGGGGGGGGGGGTAGAAAATGATGAAGGCAACACTACACTTTGATATAAACATTTATATCAAATGTCTCATGAAACAATAATGTAAAAAAAAAAAGCAATGGGGTTGAATATCTTAAGATACTTCATGGCTATGCACAAATACTGAAAAACAATATAATAGCAGCAAATTACTCTACGCAGTCATGTAAGAAGCAGTGGTGTGGTGGTTTAAGAGACTATTTTGTAACCGCTGTCTGGCTTTTGAAAGAGTCTCGACATGCAAGTTAAGTTACATTGGCTATTCTTTGATAAAACAAAAAAGATCAATTTACTCTGGATTAGGTCTAATTTCCTAATTACATTTTCGTACTTAGACCAGAGTAACTGTTTAAAATTGTACTGAACAATGACGCTCATAGTGTGGAGGTGGAGGGAGAAGTATCTGTGGTTTTTCTGTCAGTTAGTCTGCACTTGCTGACATGAAAAACAGGAAACATGCAATAGTTTGTGTGTGAGTCCATTCCTATTGCTAAACACATTTAAACACTTAGATGAATGTCTATAATAACTTATTGTGTATTTCTGTAGATGTAATTACGAACACAGGCCAAATACATCAAGTGTATTAGTAGGCTACATCAAATGAAAGTACCTTAGCAACAATAATCTTGTAGAAAGTATGAGAAAATCTAAAACAAAGTCAGAGCTGATGGCTTTGTCTATGTTGTAAACGCAGCCAGCATAGAGGAGGATGCAAACAACCCGAAAGAGTGGCAATATTGTCTGATCATACTTCGATGCTAAATAAAGTGTATCTGTCAAGTCTTCCAGCTATCTCTAGCTCTCAAAATTCATGTTACAAATAGAAGCTAGATCAGCTCAAATCTATAGAATTCTAACGCTAGGCGATCATTTACTGCAGCGCAGCAAGATATTGATGCTGCCATCAAGAGATTGACTAATCAGGAGATGTTTAAGTTAAAGGTCACAATCATAGACGTGTATATATATATATATATATATACACACAGGTCACAATGTTTTTTTTCCATGTGATGTTCTGAATGGCTAATTAATTGACAATTGTCAACAGCAAAATAAACCAAACAACATAGACAGCAAAGACCTCTACCCATGACCATGCTAAGTCATCTCTAGTCATCTAGCACTACAATGACTATCGGAATGGGTCAATTGGCTAACGTTAATGCTAGGTAGCTCAACATTTTTAGAGTTATAATTTGGAGAGTGACATAACATGGGCTTTAACTATGTTGTTTAACGACATAACGCGGCAGAAACGGACTAAAATAGTGTTCTACATGTATAGCATCGAAGATGGAAAACCTTCAGCATAATGTTACTATTTTCACTTGACTAGCCGCTAATGATACTGTGGATGCGACATTCAGCGAGGCATTTGTTTGACGTACGGTATACTACTTTATCAATAAAGGACTGCTTTCATGTATAATGATAGGCCATCTCCATTCTCATTCATTAAAAATAATTACATAAAGTACACGACATAATGAACACTTACCTTGACACAACGTTGATCATACAGCTAGCGTGCTAACTTCCGTGAAGTTGAAACTGAGAAGTATCATTGCCCCTCCTTGTTGAGTTGCACAAGCGCAGGGACAGCTGGGAAGCAGGGATGGGGTAGCCATCATGAGCCCGGGATTTTGGTCGTTCTGTGGATGAAGTGAACTATATTGTCAGAAAGTAGGCCTGTTGACAATGTATGATTAGCGAGTAAAGTTCCGAGGGAAATTATATTATTTGTGGGCAACATTTTCCAAACATAACTCCCACTTATGTCATTGTAGATGAGGTGTGGAGCTATTAATTCCAACACTGAAACAAAGAGGGACTCCAGTTGATTACAACGGATGATTATTAATTCAACTACAGCACTTCCACCAGGCAGACACCAGGACGTCAGCATGAGGTGGAGCTATTAATTAATTCCAACACTGAAACAAAGATACAATAACGGATGATTATTAATTCAACTATACAGTGCACTTCCACTGCTAATTCTCTGTCTACCAGGCCACCAGGACACCTGGCCTGAATCCTGATGACTTTGACCCATCTCCAATCCAGTATGTATTATTGTGTCTCTAAAGTTTCATCTGAATCCAGGAGCACCTGAAGGACGAGCTCTTTGAGCCATTTCAGTCTGGATTTTGCCCTATGCACAGCACAAAACTGCCTTGATTACAATAACCTTGGTTAAGACTGCTCCTGGACCTATAGCGCAGACACCATCTCTCATCGGCTTAGTCTGGAATCCATGGCAGTGTCCATCAGTACAGTAGGCCTACAGTAGCCTACATTACGTTTGTACTGAGCTGCAAGTTGCAGTTAGAGCTCTTGTTAGAAAATGGGTTCCTCAGGGCTCCGTGCTTGGCCCTCTGCTATTCATCATCTATCTCCTCCCACTTGGTTTGCCTATATCTCTGACAACATGGTGTTCAGTTTCACTAACTACATTGATGATAGTTTTAAGCCCACAGTCTCTCCTCATGATGCAATCATGACATAAGCTTGTAGATGACAAATGTTAGCTTACTTAAATAGCCAGAACTACTGGTTGGTTCAAAACACTTTCACCCTCTTCATATCTGCATCATAATTGTGCCACTCAGGTCAAGAGCCTTAGTGTAATATTAGACAGTAATAGACGGCTTACACTCTCCATCAATGCACAGATCAACCATTTTATCACAATGCCTTTTTCCACCTTCGGAACATTCCTTACTCATCAGTAGTGAAGTATTATCAGCTGTGATTCTCATGAAGCTGTAGTGAACATGTCCGGGTCCTATTTTTTGAAAACAATATTTTATTAATAGTAACTAAAGATTTTCTACAAAGACATTAAAGAACACTATAAGAACAGACATTTTTATTA
This sequence comes from Alosa sapidissima, assembly GCF_018492685.1. Taxonomy (NCBI): domain Eukaryota; kingdom Metazoa; phylum Chordata; class Actinopteri; order Clupeiformes; family Clupeidae; genus Alosa; species Alosa sapidissima. The sequence goes on from NC_055970.1 coordinate 30,687,497, forward strand.
GCATTTTAACACAATTTCATAGCATTTTAACGAAAAATCACAGTGAATTCTTATTATCGAAATGTGTCCGGATCCATTATTCTATTTTTGTTTTATTTTCATTAAAAATTGAAGAATAAGATTATGCAAAGTTGTGTAAAAATGTCTATATTTATGGTTAACATTTATGGTATTTTGCAAAAGAAAATATTACACTTATTGTAAAACTATTATGTTACGATGTTCCTTATTACTGTAAAGCAACTTTACCTGCCTATAAAAACGACACTGTTCCTTTAAATTAACAAGCATCACTTGGGACAAAAGGTTTAACCTGGAATAAAGTTCAGTTGTTCTCTCTTCTCTCACATCATAATATGTGTGTTAATGTCATAGAATCTTACACTGTGGACATTACCGATATGCTGCGGTATTTCGATAATGAAAGTTAATTAATTCAAAATGGAGTTAAAAATATATAACACATTAATTTTAATGCACTGCACTGTTCATTTGATGTAGTTACTGTATTTGTGTAAATAAACAATTTATTTTTCTTACTAATGGTCTCCCTTTGTCATTTCTCGTATCCGTAATAAGAATTATTCTGGATCATGCTACCATTGAATTAAAGGGACACCAGGCAAGCCTGCTGCTTTTTCTCTGCGAAGCTACCCCTAGAGTCTGTACATGTCGATACATGTGCGAGCCCTCGCTCGGTCTGAAGCTCTTTTTTCTTTTCTTTGCATCTTCCGTCAAGGGTTTTCGCTGCTTCTTCGCCGACTCTGCCATTATACACACGTTTGCAACAATCGCTAGCGTTTCGTTAGCCTGCCTCTGTGCTGGGGATCCAGGATGTAAACTGATCCTGCTTCTCGCGATGTCTGAGACTTTGTAAGACTAAAGGTCGGCGGGTCGGAAACACCGAACTTGCAAGTGGGATATTCTTCCTATAGGCAGTATAGGGGTGGGCGAGAGATTCTTCATTCGTCCTGATGAGTCATTTAACCATATACCGACTTAGGAAGATGAACAAAAACGTTGCCTGGTGTTCCTTTAAAGTTATATTAAATTGTTTGACTGGCTAATACTTTTATCAGAAAATAACATTCTGTTTAGTCACTAAAATAAAAAAATCAAGGGGTGAAGTGATTTGGGGGACCTAAAGTTACAAACTGTTCTCTTGCTGTCAGATATGTTTTAAACCAGCTGTGACAGTCAACAGTGTCGAAGGCAGCAAGGTTGAGGGGGAAAGGATGCTGACACTGTGTCAGCAGCTAGGTGTATAATTTATTACCTTAACCAGCATAGTCTCGGTACTATGCTTTGCCCTAAACCCTAACTGAAACTCTCCATAGGTCATTAGATGCTCCTGGAGCTGATTGACTGGTACGCTCAAGGAGTTTGGCAATTAATGAAAGGTCAGAAATAGGCCGGTAATTTTTAAAGTCATCAGTGTCAGGTTTTTAAAAAACAGGAGCGATAGCTGCTTTTTTTAGAGGGAGGAACAGAACCTAAAAGGAGCTATAGACAAATGTATTATTTGAGCCAGGGGGCAAAGAGGCGGCAGGCAGATCTTGACCAGTGTGATGGCCATATATACAATAAAGGAGGCAGGCGGTAGGAAGACCTAGCAGGAGCTCTATAGCAGGAGCTGCAGAAGAGGGCGCATCATTGAGTACCTTGGGTAAATTGTATTGGAGCTAATGGCAGACAGAGCTAATTTTGTTGTGAACGAAATTCAAGAAACTTAAGGAAGGGTTTGGCAGGTTGGAATGTTGGTGTTAATACTGGAGAAGAGGGCTCTGTCCTTTGGTGACAGTGTGTGGTCATAGCTTGTAGGGATTCCACAGGCTAAGACAACAGTTAGGCTAAGTTGCTCCAGCTGATGGCTGGCAGCCTTCATTTTGAGGATTGAGGAGGTGTGAACCATGGCACAGAAAGTGAGAAGGAGACAGTGCATGTCTTCAGGGGGGCAAGATGGTTTAGAGAATCAAACAGATGGATGTTCATCACATGCTTGAAATCCACAAGCCATAACACCTATAGCCTCATCGGCTTCCTGTAACATTCCAAATCCAATTTAAAATTCTGCTCCTCAGATATAAGACCCTATAATCATGCTCCTATTTACCTCACTGACCTCCTGGAGAACTACCCCTACCAACTCTATGCGATTCTCCTCAGCAGGTCTACTCAGAATACCTAACATGAACCTCAACACCATGGGAGAGACAGTATTCTGTTACATTGCCCCTAAGCTCTGGAATTCACTTTCGGGCAATGTGAATCAATTTGGACTACAAGGATACAAGGATACAAGGAAGTTTATTGTCACATGCATATAGTTACTGGAAGTAAGAAATGCAGTGAAATTATGTCTGGTGTCAGCCTATTTGTGCATTAATGGGGGGGTAAAAAGTGCAAAAGTTACTTTAAGGGGGGGGGGGGGGGGGGGTAAAAAGTGCAGTAGAAGAGGGGTTTAGTAGATTAAGTGGCAAGGGCTGCATAAAAAAGGTGGGGGAGGTTTGGGATTGGGTGGGGGGCACCAACAAGGAGCACCCAAGAGCAACAGGGGCAAGGAAAAACTCCCTTACCAAGGAAGAAACCTTGGGCAGATCCACGGCTCAAGGGGCTAACCCAACTGCCAGGGGTCTTGGTGTGTGTGTTGGGGGGATGACAGGGGAGATGGGATAGTGTGCTGTGTATGTGGGGAGAGGGCACTGTAAATAGTATAATAGTATAAATAATATAATAGTATAAATAGTAATTAGTGTAGACTAAGTAAATAGTAATCTGAAAACGTATCTCATTGGCAAGCCTTTTCACTGTAACAGTTTTATTAGGCCTACATTCGTTGTAAATATAGCATTACATAAATATGATATTACATTGCCCCTAAACTCTGGAATTTGCTTCTCTATCACATCAGGCAATGTAAATCCTTTGCGGACTTTAAAAGTCATCGGAAAATGTATCTCTTTAGGCTAGCCTGTTCATTCTCTGCTACTACATTAGTTGTAAATATGACATTACTGTTATTTTAACATTTTTTTATGAGTTGTATTTGTATGCTCATATTTGTGAAGCAACCGAAAGGTGTGTTTAAATAAAATGAAACTTTACTTGTGTACTCTGTCCCATTGTTAATACAACTTAGGCACAGTGTACTATTTCAGCAAAGAAAAAATAAGGCCTTTTGCAGTACATATATCTGATCAATTACAAAATGTCCTACTAAAATCCACTAGATGGCAACATTTATAGGCTTTGCGACAAAGACTGGAGTGTTAGGGGTAGAAGTGTTAAATGGACAAATTAAATTGAATTAAATATTATTATATATTAACAGATATTTAAGTATGAACAAAGAGATAAAAATGTATCCACCACCTATGTAGCTTGTGCAGGGTGTCATGTGATATCAGCAGCCAGCTTCATGTCCACTTGAGAAGAGCACAATGAACTTGTCTGCCTTGTGACAAGAAGCTGTGATTAGTTCTGAACCAAAAAACTATTTGTCATCATGGTGTACATAGGCTATGCTAAACATAAAGACATAATATCACAGCAAAATGTGAAATGCTAACACCGCCATTACCACCCACCCCCTGTCCCTGTCAAATATTATCAACCTCCTTCCATTACGAACTAGCAACAATTTAAATTTCCCTTCTGAAAACATGTCTAGTAGACCATTACGAAAAGAACATATGATTTTACTCTAACCAAACGGTTTGATTGTTTAACAATGTCATGCCAAATGAAACTTTACTTGTGTACTCTGTCCCATTGTTAATACAAAACTTAGGCACAGTGTACTATTTCTGCAAAGAAAAAATAAGGCCTTTTGCAGTATGTCTGATCAATTACAAAATGTCCTACTAAAATCCATCACTAGATGGCAACATTTATAGGCTTTGCGACAAAGACTGGAGTGTTAGGGGTAGAAGTGTTAAATGGACAAATTAAATTGAATTAAATATTATTATATATTAACAGATATTTAAGTATGAACAAAGAGATAAAAATGTATCCACCACCTATGTAGCTTGTGCAGGGTGTCATGTGATATCAGTAGCCAGCTTCATGTCCACTTGAGAAGAGCACAATGAACTTGTCTGCCTTGTGACAAGAAGCTGTGATTAGTTCTGAACCAAAAAGCTATTTGTCATCATGGTGTAACATAGGCTATGCTGAACATAAAGACATAATATCACAGCAAAATGTGAAATGCTAACACCGCCATTACCACCCACCCCCTGTCCCCTGTCAAATATTATCAACCTCCTTCCATTACAAACTAGCAATAATTTAAATTTCTCTTCTGAAAAATCGTCTAGTAGACCATTACGAAAAAAACATATGATTTTACTCTAACCAAACGGTTTGATTGTTTAACCATGCACATGCATGCCCATGTGCCATGAAATAATGCTTTCTTTTTAAAATTCAACGCAAAAACCTCAATAAAGTTTTCTTAAAATGGTCTAAGACTATGGGTCACCCCATAGCGGCGCGCGCACATGTGTGTGGAGGGCAGGATAAAGCACCACTTGTGTTCAGTACAATATGTTCTTTTTCCCTTTGAGTCAATGTATCTCTTGGATTGTTCTTTTTATGTGGATTAACGTCAACGTGAAAAAAATACCCTGATAATGATACAACATTGTTAGTGTCATAAATCACAAAACCAGGCTGAATTCTGTGCCATTTCCGAAGATACCGGTATGTCTTCTTTCTTTCTTTTAGACTTTTTTTTTGTTGTTGCATTTTTGGCTTTGGAGCTTGGGTGGAGCCTTGAGGAGGAAACGGGTCTTAGCGGTCGCAACGCTGTGTGATTGGCTGTAGCAATTTTGTTCCGCAAAATTCTACTCTTTATATACCCAATCAAATTTCAAGTTGTAGTATGTGTAGCACTGTTACTTGCTGCAAGGTTCTCTCTTCGTGGAAGACTGGCAAAGGAGCGACATCGTCCTTTACTTTCACCCTAATCGACGCCATGGAGGACTCGACTAGTTGACGTTTCCTGAACCTTCTCTTTTAAGCTTTCTTCTTCCGATCACTGCGTTCCTTCAAAAAGCCACCCGCCGGTTTTTATCGACGTTATCTCAAGTTTCTGCCCTAACACCGTTGCAAAGATGAAGTACATTATCGGCATTGGCGGGTAAGTCAATGAATGACCGGCTAACACTACTGAATTAGCATGGTAGGCCTCATGGATGCACGTGGTTTAATAGAGGAAGGAGGAAGAAAAGATTGGCCGTGAGACGGTTATTTATCTTTTGAGTAGTTTTTGTTAATTCATCAATGTATGGAGTGAAGTGCTTGGATTTGGCAGTGTGTAACGTTTGTAAACAATGATCGCCATTAGATAAATACATGAGCCTATTCTTTTATTGCTGGCTCCGATCGCATTTTAAACGTTCGTTGTTACGTTACGGTTGAATGCATAGGTCCGCTAATTTTTAGTAATTATTATTAAAATATTCAGTCAATCTGTTTTAGCCTACAAGTCTTCTTGAAACAGAAACCGTTTCAACTTAACTTGCTCGTTTACTTTCCTGCGGGCTGTCCATATGTTTTTTTTTTTTTTTTTTAACGTTTCAACATTTTTTTTGACATGCAGCGTAACCAACGGGGGTAAAACTACCCTCACCAACAAGTTAATCAAGAACTTGCCCAATTGCTGTGTGGTTCATCAGGATGACTTTTTCAAGGTGATTATTCCAATATTGCTCCTGAAATAATTGTTCCACTAAATTACTGAATTGCAGTAAGTAAGGCACTCTTACTTGGTTGTCACTGTTTTGCTTAACATTTGATATTCAATGGATATCATTGTTTGCCAAATTACTGGAGGGATGTTGGTGGTTGGAAATTCATCAGATAAAACTCCATGGGCACAATTCCTTTGTGGCCATATGTTAAGCAGGGATGAATGAGATAAAGCTTCCTAAAGGCAAGTCCCCTGTAGAATGTACACGAGTACATCTCATTCATGTATGTTTCAGCCCCAAGATGAGATTGAAGTTGGTGAAGATGGCTTTAAGCAGTATGATGGTAAGCTGGGGTCTCTATGAAGGGTCATTTGTGTGTGTGTGTGTGCAATATGGGCGCCTTATTTAATGCATTATGCATGTTTTAAACTAAGACGCCTATATGAGTGCATTGTATATTAGGGTCTCATTCCTGTTTTCCTGTTTGCTCCCCTATAGTCATTACTGCTTTGGACATGGACGCCATGATGAGTACAATCTACGCTTGGCTGGACAACCCAGTAAAGTTTGAGAGGTCACACGGTGTCAACAACACCATGGATTCTGAGATACTCCCTGGAACCGAGCATAAGGATGAGGGCATCCACATCCTTATTGTGGAGGGCTTTCTGCTTTACACCTATGAGTAAGTCCTCATCCTTGTCTTTTTTTTGACAGTTTAGTCTTTCCTAATATATTAGATTATTGGAGGGCCTTATGTGTATCTCTTTCATCAGACCTTTGATCGATGTGCTGAACCAACGCTATTTCATTTCCATTCCATACGAAGACTGCAAAAAGAGGAGGTGGTAAGTACATTTTTTGTTAAACATTTTAAAAACCTGTGCCCTCATGTCAGTCTTTATAGAGCTGCCATTGTCCAGTGAGGAATGCTGTCTTCACATTGCAATCATGCCTTTGGGAAAACACACTTTATTTTGATTTTTTTTTTTTAGCTCAAGGAACTACGCGGTGCCAGACCCACCAGGTCTGTTCGATGGCCATGTCTGGCCCATGTATGTCAAACACAAGCAAATCATGGAGAACTCAGGTGTTGATGTTGGTAAGTTTCTGTGTTTTTCCGTACGTTTCTGTCTTTCTCTGTATTGAGATCATGTGAAGCATTTAAATATTTGACTCTTAATCGACTTTGTTATTCGTTATGTAATTACAGTGCAGTTGGATGGAACAAAGACGAAGGAGCAACTGTATAACTCTGTTTACGGAAACATTATGAACAACATCCAGAAATGTCTGAAACAATAAACAAAGGTATGTTGAGTTGTTTACAAAAACACAAACTGGGCCAAGTAGGTTTTGCATGATGCCCTAATTATATTGTAGATAATCAAATTTGTCAGTATTCTGTGTTTAGAACAGTGCCTGGTGATCATATGAGCTTGAATTCTTGTTTTGTTCAGTAGCCATGCCATAATACAATTTTCAGAAAGAACAATAGTGAAATGTGTGTGGATGACATTCCTGTTTACCGTCATTCACCATGAAACAACAAAATGTGTGTTCTACTTTTAGGTCACATGATCGGCTAAGAACAAGACTCATCACATACTCAGCATGCAGGAGGAATGCCGCCTTGCTTGACTTCTGAAGTGGCAGCTCACTATAAACCAAACTCTCAAGACTTTTTATAGTGTAAATTATTCATCCAACAGCATCATATGCTGGCTTGAAATTGTATATCGTCTATATTTATTGCTTTGTACGCCTCTACTGAAGTTGATATCAGTCCAAGGATGGTTGCAATTCATTGCACAGTCTCAATAAAGACTCCTCCTGCAACAGATATTTCTTTGTCATTTGATCTCCAGCCCCCCCTCCTCCATTTGCACACAATGTCAGGTTGAAAAATGAAATCATAATTCCATATTTGGGAATGGGAAGCAAAACATGCCATGACTTTATTTATGTGAGCTCAAGTCTAAACCCCACTACCCACCTGCTGCTGAGCACATATGGCTACGTAGGTGGCTGGCAAACCCCAGTTCCCCACTCAGCCAGGACTAAGTGCTTATTATGGTTTTCCCTCTTAGTCACTTTGCATTTCTTAAGTATGGGTTCTAGATAGAACGAGACACCACAACTGCTCCAGGCTTCAGAGCTGTGTCACTATCTGTTGTTACGGCAACCAGGGGCAGTAGTGATAGCAGGGCGTATCTACTGCAGCAGTTGGTGTGTGACCTGGGCCACAGAGGGGGGTTATGGTTAACTGGAAAGCATAGTCGTGTAATGTCTACATTGCTTCCACCCTCCTACACAAGTGTTTCCCTTTTTTGATTATTTATTTAACTGGTTATGAGACTATTTGAGTGTGTTTTAAGCATTATTTTACTTGTAGGGCAGGAAAGACCTCTATGTACAACCCCAAATTAGAAAAGTTGGGATGTAGTGTAAAATGCAAATAAAAAGAATGTTATCTGTAAATCCCATAAACTCATATTTAGCTTCTAAAAGGACACAGACAATGTATCAAATGTTAAATTCCTATTTCATGGAAAATGTTCATTTTGATGTTGGTACCAGCAACACGTTTTTAAAGAAAAGTTGGGAAGGAGTAGCAAAATGCTGAAAAAGTTCTATGAAAAAGCATCCCCAGAGAGGCAGAATCTCAGGATTCATCACACTGTAAACCTGTGTGGACAAATCATGACACAATGTCACTGTAATGTTCTTAACATAAAATTGTGTAGTATTTGGGGAGTTCATCATCTACAGTACAGTATAGTTTAATATTAAAATATTCAGAGAATCCAGAGAAATCTTTGCAAACTAGGGATAGAACTGAAAAACAATATTGGATGGCCATGGTCTTTTGGACCTGATGGCGCTGTATTAAAACCAGACCTATTTCTGTAAAGAAAATCATTGTATGGGCTCAGGAATGCCTCTGATAACCATATGAGTACAGTGTGATACTCAATTCAGAAATGCTAGTGTAAACTTTACCATGCGACAGCCAAAATTGTATTTAGACATGATACAGAAATACCACCGTCTTATCTGGGCCTGAGCTTTTTTAAAATGAACTGAGGTAACTTGGGAAAAGGTCCTGTAGTTAGACCCATCAGAATTTGCCATTCTTTTTGAAAATCATGGACTCATCTGGGCTAAAGAAACTTGTTTTAGGACTCAGTTCGAAACCAAACATCTATGACGGTGTGGAGGTGCATTAGTGCCTGCACATATGGCAAGGCACAATCAATGGTGTATACAGGTGTGTACAGGTTTTGAGCAACATATACTGTCATCAATGTATCTGCAGGGAATACCTTGAATATTTCAAGAAAACAATGCCAAAATTAATTCTGCACGTATTTAAACAGTATTTCTCCACAGACATTCTCCATCATGGAATAAAAAACATGATTAGGATTAGGAATACCTCATACTGTCGAGCAACAGAAATCCTATATTAGGCAGGAATGGGACGACATTTCATTCTCAAAACTCTAGCAACTGGTCTTCTCAGTTCCTTCAGAATTTTGTTAAATGAATAGGTGAAGCAGCACAATGGTAAACATCCCCTGTCCCATTTTTTTAAAAACATGTTGCTGACATCAAATTCAAAATGAACATATATTGGCCATGAAATAGTCAACATTTGCATTTTCAACATTGATATGTTGTCTATGTCCTTTTTGCTGCTAAATATGGGTTTACATAACTTGTATGCACATTGTTTTTATTTGGATTTTAAACAACGTCCCAACTTTTTCTGATTTGGGGTTGTAGATAAGTGGCTTTGTTTCTCTACTTCTGTATTATTATGAGTCAAGAACTGAGTTTTGAAAACTCATCTGTTGCGGAAATTGAGATTCGTAGTGTAAATCGGCGGCATGGTTGAGCACTGAGAACACTGTGAACTAGGGGCAGGGCAGAGAGGGCTGCCGCTTTTTCTTTCTTTTTTGTTTTTTTAAACATTCAAGTTACGCAACGGACATGTGGAGAGAATTCAGACAGCAGTACAGAGGGCGCATCAAGCATGTTATGAACTGCAAACTGAGTAATCAAACAGAGTGCTCAAGTCCTCTATGAACTATTTCTAAAAAAAAAGTGGTCATTTCAGCAGAGCTGTGAAGAATGTCAAGCAAAACACTATGTTTTTTTGCTATGATTTGAGGCCAAAGCAAGAATATAAAGGGACTTGTTGGCACCACACATTGTTTTGTATACCTTCACATGTTTTTCACAGATCAGAATAAGTTTCTTTTCATTTATGAAGGATACATTAATTTAACATGCATATAGCACCCCGGAAAAGCTTATGTACCCTTATTTGTGAAATCAATTATAACATGGAAAGTGAACTGTATTTCATGAAGAATGCCATGTTTATTGAATTGAAGTACAATACATGAATTGAAATGTACATTTTTTTTATTTAAGAATGGAGCTCTTTAGATGCACTGTTGATCATTTAAACCACACATATCTTATGTTATTACACTTATTAGTGAATATGATCAAATATTATTTCTCACTCGCCGAAAAATGGATATGTTTAGTGATCTATTGGTCTGTGACTTGTGCAATGTAAAAGCTTCTGTTAACCATTATTACTTTGCAATTCAGTGAAATATATCTGTAGATGAGGCATGATTACCAGTTGCTTTTGGACAAATAAACTTTCATATAGCAATATGATCCTGATTTGTACTATGTCCTGATTTGTCCTATGTGTCCACTGTCAAATCAAACAGCTAACAGTGTGAAGGGCAATGTAAACCCTGCTGATCTGAAAACCTGTCAGTGTCTTTGGCAGAAGAAAAAAATCAAGGCAGACTTAACCAAGGAATTTGTTTACCCAAGGAATTCACCAGGGTTATTCCCTGTTGTGTGGTCAAACTACATATCTGTCGTATCTGCTAGAAGAGCCTATACATGCAATGTGGTGCTTGCTGCTATTCTATCCATGCTGAGAATTTCCTGGTGTCTATTTTGGCTAGTGCATGCCTGATGCACACAGTCTTTACAATAAATATATTAAACTGCCTTGTTTCTCTTTTTTCTTTATTTCACATATGATTATTTTGAAGCACTGTTAATAAAATCCTTCCTAAAAGCCCCTCAGAATGTCAGAACGGACCTATAGGTTTTTGGCACCAAGTCTCCCCGATGACCCACTTAACCCGTTCCTTACACTGGACTCACTACAACAGCTATCCACAAAGCCTTCCAACCTCAGATGTAATGGAATGACAGTACAGCCCTTGTGTCTTCTCTCTTAATTGTGAATTAACTCTGACAATGGAAAAAGCAAGGCCTAACACCTCATATGAATATTTGACACAACCTCACAAAAAAGTAATTCCTGGGTCAGACGTGGGCTTGACATCACCACAAAAGTGTTGAGGATGTGCCTCAGCGCCTGAGTGCAGTGTACTCTCCTGAGGAGCAAATGCTCCAGATATGCGGTTATGTAACCACAGGTTAGTCCCACCCGCGCTTACACTTGCGACCTCTTAAACAGTCCCTCCTTAATGTCTTTGCATGGTTCAATACACTGTGGCAATGCACTCTGCAAAACAGTAACTGAATATAAAGAGAACAAACTTTTTTATATTGATTTAGTTTTGGCAACAATTACATGCACCCTCTATTTGTCAACCAACTATCAAGTAAATAAAAAAAAGTCACATGCACAGTAAATATAAGGATCAGATTAATGTGAAGTTGCATAATTATGCAAAAGGATAGCATATTCAAACATGCTGTTCATAAAGACAAAACACTGCAAAGTAATAAAATAATAACGTTATGATAGCATATCAGACTATAAAAATGTGTCCACCAGTGGTATGAGATGGTTATATGAGGCCCCAGTGCAGTGCCCTCATGGAGAAATAGGAGAAGTCACACTGTTAGTAATAATGAGCATTGACACATATGTTTCCAAGCAGCCTGTACCTGCACAATGTTGCCTCCACAAAATGAAAATACAGAAACATATTATGAACTGGGAAAACAAGATTTTCCAATGGAGAGTTGTCAGGTTAAGTGTACATATTGTTTAGTTTGCACAAACACTTACAAGTTGTAGCCACTGTGCTCATGCTTTGAGTAGCCTGAGTGATACGGAGAAGGAATCCTCTTCCCTATATCTGTGTGCTGTGGTCTGCAGTGCAGCTGCTCTGTCTGCACTCACTGCCTATAGTTATACCCCTCATATATAACTGCAGCCATTGCCAATACAGTTTTGGCATTTAGCTCCTGTGGTAAATACTGAGAAAAGGTGCTGTTCTAACACTTTCATACACCCTCAAGCTGTGGATTCCTCTCATGGACAGCAGCATAAATAGGTTACTGCTGTTTGCCTCATAGCGACGCCTCCACATTGAATATAGGTTAAGCATTTCACAACTCACCCAGAATCTGTTGCCAGATGCAGGTAAAACATAAACAAAGCAATAACTCCTCATATACTTCCCTCCCTCTGTCTGTCTGCCTCTAAACCCTCTATTTCAGAGTGTTGTTGCACAGGCTGTCTGAAGCCTGCAGTCTTTGAGCAGACACTCATCATCTCCAACCACTGGCAGCTTGATGGCCATTGAGGTGAGACTGATGTAAAAAGAATTTGTTCTGCTTAAAAAACAAAGTCAGTGCATGAGTTTGCCTCAAGTCAACATAACACATTTTCCCTGCTCAGTTACTCAATTCAAGGCAATAACAAGGGCTTGGCACATTGGCTTAATCAAATTGTCCTCATTTTCCTTACCGCAATTACTTGCCACTTCAAAGTCACTTTCTCTGCGTAGGACGTGCTTCTATATTTACATAGTGCAGATGACTGGATAGAGGCTGTTGAGGCCTCCCCTTATTTTAATACAAAAACTATTTTCCAAATCCTTGCTTTTATATGGTTTCGTTTGAAAACAGTTCTTTTGACACAAACAAACCCTGGACTAATGGAGTTAAGTTGGGTCCTTGGGCACAAACAAAATAGAAGATTCAATTTTGTGGTTCACCATGGCATTTACCGGAATATGGCAGCAACACCTTAAACATTTCATTGTCTTGAGAAAAACAAGTTAAAGGCACACAACATGCAAACACTGACACAAACGTCACTTTGTAATTTCTTTTCAGCAGACAAAAGTATTGGGACACTTAAAACCACTTAATCACTGAATTAATTTGTTTCATTTAGACCCATTCCTTACATGTATGAAATCATCCACCTATGCAGTCTGCATTCACAAACACTTGAAGAAGAATGGGTCGTCCATATAATGTATCTGACAGTGATTCAAGTATCAAACTAAAAATAGGATTTATTCAGTATAATGGATCCTAGATATTTACTCAACATATAATATTGTATATACTAAGAATTGTTTTTGTTTTGCCTTTGACATGTGAATGTTACATAAAGTTATATAAGTATTTTTTTGGGGGGCTTTTTATGCCTTTAATGATAGGACAGTGGAGAGTGACAGGAAGCGAATGGGAGAGAGAGCAGGGGTGGGATCCGAAAAGGACCACGGGGCAGGAATCGAACCCGGGTCGCCGGCATACGGTGCAGGTGCCCCAGCCAGTTGCGCCACAGCTGGGGCCACATAAAGTTATATAACTTGTTCTTTGAGAAGATGAGGACTTAAAAGGCCTTCTCCCAGTACAGATGCACAAAACATGTTTTCCAGATCTTCTATGTCAGTATTTAGGCTTCACATTGAATACTACCATGCCAACCAAATGGTAGTGTGGAAGGGGGAAAAAAATGATATGATGCAGCAATTAGTAATAACGGCCTTAAGACCATATCCTGTTATGGTGGGTCAAACTGAGGCTCTATGTTGTTGATCCAGTCTCAGCAGGTCCCAGAAGTAGCCACAAGCCTCCTACTCCTCGCCATGGTGAATCATTGTTTACTTAGACAGGAAGACAGCCCACGACTGCGCCACATGCAGCTAAATATCTGTGGAGTCGGTTGTGGCTTGAGAAAGAGGTTTGTTTTTTCCCCCTTACGGCCAAGTTCTAAATTGAGAGGCAAGTTTAAACGATACCAAGGGCAGGGTGAAATGGAGCCAACCTCGAAAACCACTGTTTAGCCGGGGTTGTCTGGCTTCGTAAGCGTGGCCTTTTTTGCGTATCCGCCCTGACCTCATTGAGGCGCTGTCTGAGGCACGCATTTGCATCCAGACTTTTCAGCCCAGTTCCTGATCCTAAACAGAAAGAATGGGGAGGTGTTGTAACCCAAATGTTGTTGCTTTGGGAGCCGCTCCTGCGTGTAGTAAGATTATAAATAGACTTTATAGAAAAGCGACAGGAGGTGGAGTAGACATCTGGTGTTTGGAGGAAGAAAACTATTTAACCTACATTTGTTGACAATCTCTTCGTACCAGTAGTTATTCGCTATATTTAAGTACAGTTGAGAATCTACTGTATGTAAAATGTGTCATGTAGCGTGACACTATACAAAAGCATTTGGGATTCATTTCGGAAAGTGAATCAAATATTTATCAGATGGCTGATCTGGGGGGAAAAAATGATATGCAGAATGTTTTGGGATGAGGCATTGGTGAGAAGTGTCTTATGACAAATTGCCAACAAGGATGGGAGAATAATATGAAACAAGAAGGCCTACATAGCATTTTCCAAAGTGTATGCAGCTCTAATGAATAGATCTTGATAATATTCAATATTTCAAATATCTTAAAATTGTAATGCATCTCCAAATATTCACAGTACCATGGTTTGGTGTAATTAAAATGTAACCTTTATCTGCATTGAGAATTTCCTTTCACAGTTATATCAATGGCCTGTTGTCTTTCAGGAAAACAATTGTTTTCTCAAAAATCCACAAAAATGGGGTGCATTTGTAGTTAAGCCCCTGTCCTGTCCCTGTCTGCGTATCTGTGATCAGCCTGCTAGGTGACACTTGGAGAGGCCTGAAGAGTCAAAGATTATATACTCTGCTGCTCTCTAGAGGTTGGGATGGGTAGTAATGGGAACATTCTCTGTTGTGCTGCAGAGTTTGGGTTTGGTTTGGTATGGTACTAACAACAGGATCCAAGTTGCAGACAAATGTCCCATATACAAATTCATGAACAGTTATATGTTTATATGTTTTCTTTTTAAAAAAAATAGCACTGATAAGGGATGAATAAATTACAACAACTAAGTAAACACAGTGACAGGCGTTATCAACTCCAAAAATAGAACCCTTTTTGGGTTTTTGCAGATAAGAAAAAGACGTTGAAAGTTAAAAACTGCACTCTCAAGTGCTTGCTCTTGACAGGTCTTTCTTGGACCATGTCTTTAACAAACGTACATGTTTCGACCACTCTATTACCTAATGCTATGCTATGTTCTACACATTTGAGGGTGTGTATTGTTAACACCTCATCATTCCTATAAGATTACTATACTATTTTCCCCAAAATATTATAGTTAATTTTCGTAAGAGACGTTTTAATATAGGGAGATGGCCATGTTAGCACTTTTCCCATCAACAAAACTGAACTACAAAGCATTGTAGTGAGTGTCCTTTAAAATGATGCATACACACAGCCTGAAGTCCAGCCCAAGCCAGTTCATCTGTCCTTAGTATTGGATTTCTGCATACCTCAGGGATATTTCAGTTTGGATGAAATTTAGATCGACACCTTCAGATCAGATCTCCCCAAATCTGTGTTTCTGGTATTCCCAGATACAGCTATTCCCTATAGATCAGCATCCAGCTTGGTTCAATCACTGACCTCAGCTAAAACGGCATGTAACTTGGATTTCATAATTGATGACCGGATAAATTTCAGAGTCAACTCTCAGTCAAGTCAGGTTGGTCTATTTGGAAGCGCAGTACCTTATCGAACAAAATATGCCACACATCAGGTGCAGGCCGTATAGCTCTTTCCAAACTGGACTATGGCGATGAATTGTTGGCTGGCCTACCTGCTTGCAGTGAGATAATTACAGATAATATCAAAATGCAGCGGCGGGTCTGGTCTTTAATCTGTTCGTTTCTCTTCATTGGCTTACTATAGCAGGCAGCCAGAATTGAATTAAAATCCCACACTGGCCTTTAGGTCACTAGATCTCCACCTTGCTATCTTAATTCCAATAGGCCACTAGGTCTGCATCTTATCTTAATTCCTTGATCCAGCTCTATGCCCCCTCACACCCACTGTGGTGCTGTGATGAGAGTAGTTGAGTGATCTTGGTGGTCTTCCATAGGAAGTCACAGTCACAACTTTTCCTCTGCGATTCCTCATTGGTAGAATGATTAACCACTGTTCTTCGTTCTAGCGACAGGTATAGGATCTTCAAAAAGCGTCTAAAGAATCATCTGTTTACATTGTATCTAACTAATTAATGTGGTTTCTTTAGTTGATGCTTATTGTTATTATTCTGTGTTTTTCCATTTAGTGTACTACATTAGTATATTTGTCCTTTTTAGGTTATATGATTTTACTGTTCATTTTAATTGTTCATGTAATGTTTATTGCCATCATTGTAAGTCACATTGGACAAAAGTGTCTGCTATAGAACCATAAACATAAAATGTTGCAAACATTACAAACCTTTAAATTGGCTTTACTGTGTTATACAAATACAGACAATTATCTCGCATTGTGCTCTATGACATTATGTAGCCTTCTTTTTTAAAGTAAAGACGTACCACAAACAAGTTAATAATTAAGGGCCTTCTGCTCAACAAAATCAAGAAATACAGTATTATGATGTAAACTGACAATAAGCATGATGAGCTAGCTGAAGGTCTAGATACAATGGAAGCACAAATAATCTCTGATAAACCTATAAACAGATTTGTAAAAATGACATGTTACATCACCTTCCATTGTTCGTCACTTCATGTTTGTGTCATTTCAGCTCACATTTTGAATGTAAGCATTAGCTGGTGTATCCTATATTGTAAGATGTTATAGAGAGGGACTTAATGGCCAAATGTATGAAACTTAATGAAATATTGGCCTCTGCACCTTGGCTATATTGAGGAATAAAAGTAATTTACAAACACAGTGTTCAGTTGATTGGCCTAGTACCCACGTGCAGATCTTGTGAATGAAGTGGTAAACCATGAATCTCTTTATGTTCTTTTTGCAGGCTTAGCAATAAGTTGCCGTTCTCGCTCTAACTCTTTTTCACGCTGTTGCTCTTTTTCCAAGGTTTCTTTCTGTCTCTGTTGCTGAATTTTCAAAGCTTTTTTCTACAAAAAATAAAACATGACATTTACTTGGAATGCAATGTGTCCACTACAAATGTATTCTACCATTAAACTCCTAGACTTGGTTTCTTTCTTACCTTTAGTTTAGTTGTCTTATCATGAAGAACCATCATCTCTCTTCGTATGTTCACCAATTTGGTATGATAAATCTTTGCTTCTGTGAACTAACACACCAAATTGTTCCAAGTTCTTTCCCAAGTTCCACCAAATACACAAAATAGCAAAGATTTTACAAGTTTTGAGGTCCATACTTACCAGTGAATTTAAATCAAGCTGTGAATTGCAGTCTTTAAATTTAGTAATTTCCTGATCCAGTGTGTCAAGCAAAATCACTTGGTTTTGGCTGTAGGGGGGAAAAGAACATCAGTGCTTGCTTGAGCACTAATCAGTAACATCAGAGAATGTCTAATAAGGGGAGAACTGCCACTCTCGGAAAACTTCCGGTTTCTGAACTGGTTGCAGTTCCTTCTGTGGTTCCACATGAGGGCCCTCGTCCACGAGTACAGAATGCATGGGGGTCTATGGAGCTGTACCCCTCAAAATCCACTTTTCTTGGGATATAATTTTTTTTTCAAGTAATTTGAGTATTGCATTTGAAAGGGGAGGCAAAGAAAATACACTTGGTTGAGTATTATATTTTTAAAGTCACTTAATTGTTCTAAAAAGCCTTTCAAATGTGTCAATGACGTCATTCATTAGCACAATGCTAGCGTGTTATGTGCAACAACAACCCAACCTGTAAGAAATCAAAAGGACATTAGTACTCGTTCACTCAACGTTTGACCTATAACCCATGTTGAAGTTATACAAACTTCAATCAAATCTGAGATTTGTCAACGACAATCAGGTGAAAGAGACCAATTTAGCTGTCTAGCTCCATTGACTCCCATTCATTCTGCACTCATGGCGATCGCCCCCAGTGGAACTCTGGTGAAACTGCATCCAAAATTCGGTACAATGGGACGGGCTCTGGTAACATTCTGTTTATAAACCTCTGCATAGCCTACGTCAGTTCCTGGAGTGCTTGCTTGGAGTCTTGCAGATCTGGTAGATAATGAGCTATAAGTCCATTTGTTAACCTTTCAATGGTTTGGTCATTGATGAAGGCAATGTCATCTGGACGTGTTGATTCTCCAGTCACCATATTAGGTCCTGTAAAAGATACCAGTAGTAGCCTATATCAGATATCCGATTGCTGACACAGGGATAAACAGCGGGACCTAATATCACACTCATCACAAACCTTGATGCTGAGTTGACTCGCGCTCAGGTAGACGTTCTGTGTCCCCTTGGTCCATGGGTGACTACAGAATAGCTATCACCCCTGTCCTCAACAGTTAAACAAAAAACAAGGCAATCATTAGATAAGCATCTTTATAATGTGTCTCTTATACATATAAGAAAAAACAATGAATAACAGCGAGTTTCCGATATAAGGGCTAACGTTCTTAGCTTATTTGCTTCCTACTGTGTCATTGCAGTTTAGCCTAATTTACATCAGCTAGTTGTTACTCTATAGATAACGAAAAATACATCTGCCCCAAAATGTACCGTGCCATTACCTCTTCGTTATAAGTTAGTCATTTATCACCTGGTAATGCTCGAATTCATAACGTTTCAGGCCGACGACCTTCTGACTAAGCAACATTTAAATTCCTCTAAAAGAAAATATCATGTGATTTCTATCATGTGACTGCGCATGTAACCAAACTTGCTAGCTAAGTGGTGGTGTCTCCGTAAACAAGAAGCTAACCTTATTTCAGTGCTTTCAGTGCCTAGCTAGTTAGCAAACTAGAAGTACTCGGACTTAATAACTAAACCATGGCTGAGGGAACAAAAAAAAATGACTGATTCACGAGTTTTACTTGTTTCACGTGGTCATAATGTTGCTGTCCTAACGGTGAGTAAATGAAAATGCGAATCTGTTCAGAGTACGTTAACAGGTAACATCGATGGGAGGGTGAGCAATCGTGAAATGTTTTGAGACGACTGACATCATACATCAAACAGCGAAATTGACATCTTTACCATTACCATGGCTTGATAATCAATTAAATGCTTACATGTAATACCTAAACAGCACTGTCTACATCCTGTAATATTAGTGCGAATTTTAAGACACAGGATCAGTGGATACAATACAAGCCAGACATTTTAGGATTTTAGGTAGGTTTGTAGGTAGCACGTCAGTGAGCTAACTTTATTGCTAAATTCTCTGTGGTCGCATGCTGTCATTTTTCAGGTATCTCAAGAGCACAATGGTCCTGGTGATGCTGACAGATGAACACGGTTTCTACTGAAGAGCTCAACGTATTCTTTTTCTGACTTCTTTCCCCAATCGTCCAGGTGTATTTTTTTTTTTACCTGGGAGGTTGTTTTCGGTCTTTTTTATTTATTGTTTATTTATTTATTTATTTATTTTACTCAAACGACTGTTCCGCCATGTCTGGTGCAAACTTTATGGCAAGGATGAAGTCCGCTTTCAGGAAGGAGCGGGAGGATTGGGACCTCAGTGACACGGCTACTTTTGATTTTTCGGACGATCTGGCAGATGATGAAACTCCCAAATTTAACAAATTAAAGGTAGTTGTCTCTGGAGAAATGGACGATTACTCAGCTGGTGCTGCATCTAATGGGACGCCCGTCAATACCATCGTTGTAGACGATGATGACTCGCTTCTCGATTCAAGTCTTGGGAGCCCAGGTGTGAATATGGACCCCTGCGAAAGCTGTTTGAAAAGAAAGGAGCGGGTGAAACAACGGAGGGTGATGAAGAAGCTTGGCTGTGCCGCTGTATTGTATTTCCTTTTCATGATAGGAGAACTCGTGGGTAAGGACATTTTTCTCCTTATGCTGGTGAGCCTATAGGCCAGTGTGGCTCAACAAGTGTTTCAAGTTGAGGCCACATTCTTTAAGGATACAATCTCAACCAGGTCTTGTGCAGCTGCACGTGTTGTGGATAGGGATAGTTTGATTGGGCTTCGAATTTCATATGTAGACGTGGTGGTGTGCCCCTACCCCATGATATAAGTATATTGCCAATGTTTTGCTGGGTGCAGTAAGTAACACTTGTGCATCTCTAGTAAATGTGATGGATGACTATTTAAATGCTCAGGAAGTGAAATCATCTGGCGTCTTATGCTTTGATTAAAAGAAGTTAGATAATAAAAGCTAACAACTCACAATGGCAACATTAACAACTGACCACCAGGTTTCAGTGCATTCTTATGTTCTTCAAAAATAGGTTATAATAGGCAGTGTGTGCTGACTCTACTTTTCCAAGCACCTAACACTAGACTACTATAGGGGCCAATTTCAGAACTACTGGATGGATTCTGCCTCTTCATGGTGCCAAATAATACAGCAAACTCATCATAAAGCTCTTTTCAGTTTAACTCTTCACACCTCTTTACTGATTGCTAAGGCAAGCCACTTCCGTTTGGTTAGCATTTAAAAACAAGTCAAGTGGATTCACAATAGTGTCTGTTAAAGGGGGAAAGAGATAAAAACAGAAACAGAAACCCCAAAAGCACAATAACCGAAAAAAAATATCAGAAACATGATAACTGAGGTGCTAGCACAGACATGCTCAGTGATTAAATGTTGTTCTTAGCTTGGTTTGAGGCGAGCTAACTATGCAAATTTGTTGGCAGGTGGTTATGTCGCCAATAGCCTGGCAATCATGACTGATGCACTTCATATGCTGACGGATCTTATTGGAATCATTGTGTCTTTGCTGGCCTTGTGGCTTTCAGCAAAGCCTCCATCGGACAGATTCACCTTTGGATTGCATCGCTTGGGTATGATAGACTCCATGGCAGTCGCAAGTTGTCAACATTCATGTTAAGAGCTATTTCTTAAAAGCAATCTATTTGTTTTCCCCCCTCTAACAGTAATTTGCCACATTTGATTGTTTTACGTTCTTCATTGTTCTTTGTAATGTGTTTTTTTTTTTTTTCAGAGGTGGTGTCAGCAGGGATCAGTGTATTGCTCATATATATACTGACTGGAGTGCTATTGAATGAAGCTGTGCAGAGGTCCATTCATCAGGACTTCAGCATAGATGGAGATGTCATGCTCATTACAGCTGCAGTTGGAGTTGCAGTGAATCTAATGTGAGCAACAAAAACTCTGCCCCAAACACACACACCACACACAAAGACGGCCCCTGTTTGACCACCATTTCTGTAATGCGTCCCTCGTGCTTGTCATAAATTGCTAAATAGTGCCGTCCAAAGTCCCGTTGTTTCAGGGACACACGGCTCCCCTCAACCTCATGATGTTTTAAGAAGTGACCAATTTCTCACTCACTAAACGCTATCACTATTGAAATGAATTGGCTTAGCCATACCCTGATAGGTGGCTTGCAGCATGGAGCTAAATACATGCATTCCAATAAACATTCCAAGCAGTCAGTATAATGCCCAACTTTATTGTCTTCATTCCTGCTCCTCCTACTATACTATGTGACTGCAGTAGATTCCATACTGCTCTGTAGAATGTGTGTAGCACTCTGAACATATTGGAATGGACCAACTAATGCCCAATGTTGTGTGATGTGACAGAATGGGATTCCTGTTAAACCAGACGGGGCACCTCCACTCGCATTCCCATGGGGCCCCTCAGCCAAGCCAGGCCCACGGTCACGGTCATGGCCACGGCCACGGGCATCAGCGGGGCCATGGCAGCCTGGCAGTGAGGGCTGCATTCATCCATGCACTGGGTGATCTGGTTCAGAGCATTGGTGTGCTCATTGCAGCCTACGTGGTCCGCTTCAAGGTAAGTTGAATGGTCTCTGCGTGCACAGTGTTGAGAGATATTGGTGTTGAGGTGTATAGCATTGGTGAAACCTGAAGATGTTTTTGCCACCTTTTACAGCTGTTATTGATGCCAATCAGTTGGCATAGATTATACAGTATGTCAGACTTTTCATTCCATTATTCAATAAAACTTGATATTATAGAGCAACCACATCCAATATGACTTTGCTTTGATTTTCCAATATCACTATGTCTAAAACTGGTTTGCTAACCACTGACCTAAAGAATCACTGGATTGTGCAATTACGTCACAACAGTGAAGCCACAGATAAATCACGGAGGCTGCCATATTAGGATCACTTGTGAGTTCTGATTTTAATCAGTGCCTGTATGGTCCCTACCCTGGGATTCTTTAGAGATCAGTGGTGCTGACTAGGTAGCAGCCAACAGTCTTAGCATGCGGTGACCAAAAATGGCCCTTCTCTGGTAGCGACCTTTAGCTTGTTCGTTTTCATTGTGCTAGCCATGAGCTCCATTAAAAGGGTGTTACAGTAGTCATGGCAGGAGATAATCTTGGCCTGTGCCAAGAGTTGGGTGGCATATTGAGTTGGGTATCTTGCTTATGTTGTATAAGAACATTTAACACTGCTGGTGAGAATCTGTTAATCAGTCTAGTCTGTCAATCACCAGTCATTTACCTGACCATGGGCCAGCAAAGTAGATTAATGGATGTTTTTTCTTAGAAACTGGTAAAAAGAATAAAAATCTTGAAAAGAATAAAGACCTTACATTAAAGGTTGTATCAGCGATAGCGGGGATACGTCACTTCTGTTTATGTTCAAACAAAACAGAGAGCTAGCTCGCTACTCCCTCCCCCTCCCTCCTGTGCAATTGAAACTCTCCTAAATGCGCATCTCGTCGGTTATTGGTTGAAACACTTTATTTTGCTTTTGAGTGGTTGCCAACCCCTGTTGGTAGCTATTGTTTTTGTTTACAGATTTTGGAACCTAGGCTGCCTACAGAGACACGTTTTTTTGACGATACAACCTTTAAGATGACTTTCATTTATTGTCTCTGATAATCTGTTTTTTTCTGCCTCTTTCCACAGCCAGAGTATAAACTGGCAGACCCTATCTGCACATATGTGTTTTCTGTCCTGGTGCTATTTACCACTGTGAGAATCATAAGGGACACCGGGGTTATTGTACTGGAAGGTAAGGCAAGTCTCATTGGTTTATTCAGACATAAAGCTTAACCTGATGCATTTTGGGATGAAACTGCTTTCACCCACTGTAAATAGTGACTCAAAACATTTCTGAAAGTGATCCAACTTTCGGTTGATCATAGACACTCAGTATCCATGGAGGACACAGACTAACTGATTGTGTGGTTTGCCAAGTAAATGGATTGTAGACCATTTGAAGATTAACTCTGGATTGGCATCTAATTAGTGTTCTACACACAGATACTGCTTCTAAGCTGACCTTTGCTACATGAAGATAAGTCACAAACACATTGATTAGTCACCTCGATAGTCGGGTGCAGACTGCAGAAGCTGCATTGGTCAGTAGCACTTCTCATGTGCTGCCTGATGAATGCAGCATTTAAGCTCCCTGGAGATCCATCTGGAATGGAACCATTACCATATTGCTGTTGCTCGTTATGTAGTTTATCCATAGACTATATAAATTATTATCAAAGCTTGTTCCTCGTTTTTCAAAAGATGATTTCATATTCCTCTATTTAGTCAACTTTAGCATTTGAGCGTGGCATGGTTGTTGGTGTCAGATGGGCCGGTCTGAGTATTTCACAATCTGCTCAGTCACTGGGATTTTCAAGCACAACCATTCCTAGGGTTTACAAAGAATGGTCTGAAAAGGTAAAAACATCCAGTATGCAGCAGTCCTGTGGGCGAAAATGCCTTGTTGATGCTAGAGGTCAGAGGAGAATGAGCCGACCGATTCAAGCTGATAGAAGATCAAGAAGATCAACTTTGACTGAAACTAGATGTACCGCATAGCGGTACAAAATATGACCGCCGCTCAGTCCTGTACATCCATTCCGCGAAAATAAATCATATTAATGAATTTGTCTCCATCTTCTACTCCATCCCCCACTCTTGAAACTTTTGTTTATGCTTGTTTGGAATGTGTGTTTGCGGGTCGCACACAAAGTAGCCTACTGGCGCTGCAAAGGTGAATAGATTTGTAGTACTTGCCAAAAAATTTGTAGCATTGTTATAAAACCTTTAAAACCTCTAAACAATCACAAGTAGGGCAGTTCATCACAGTCCATCCATTGCAACTGGACTGATGAAAGGTACACCTGTAGGCTATATTGTATTTGGGAAAAGCAGAAGGTAGCAGCATTATTTATTTATTTATTTATTTATTTATTTAATTAATTAATTAATTAATTATTTATTATTAAACAAAACAATCCCTGTCAGTTCCATGCAGTTTTCAACAGCTATCAAGAAGAGAGGTCATGTCATGGATTTTTGTGAATATTTCTTCTACATATGCATAAGGGCCAATCTCAATTCTCTATTTTACCCATTCCCCTTAGTTTTGCGCGTGCACGTGAGACGAAGGGCTATCTCAATTCTCATTTCGATCGAGGGGTAGGGATAAGGGCAAGGGGTAGATACCCCTCGGTTTCAAGTAAGCTCCCGATCTTACTTGGTTTTAAGGGGTAAGAGAAATACCCAACATGCACCGCTCACACCGGAAAAATAAGCACACCGAGAGATTCATTGACATGAAATGTTGGCATTAATAAGGATTATAAAATGGTAATTGTTTTATGTTGCATTCAATCTTGTGACCATATATTGAAGGTCCTGTTCTTCACAAGGAAGTTTTCAAAAAATCGCTGTTTTGTGAATGTTAACAGCACATTATTTGCGCGAATGTCTCGCATTTTACATATTTCCATGTCTACCCCGCGAATTTGGCAGCATACCATGTCAGAAATGTAAAGTCCAACAGCAGCTAAATTCGCTGAACTTTTTTACCGCTCGTCTGATATGAATGCTGCATAGGCCTACTGCTGCCGACTCCTCGCATAGGCTATTGCATAGCGATTGCTTCTGATGTCAAGTAACGACCATTTGGATATTATTGTAAAATATCAAAGGAGTTGTGGGATGTTTACATAGCAAACTGCATGTTTATTTTGTCCCCCATCCCTGTTTCATTCACCCGGACCAAGGTAGGCTGCGAACGAACATAGGCACGTTCAGCTGTTGTTGAAATAATTCCTGAACGGTTTTATTCCGAGCTGAATTGCAATTATAGCCTATTTGACAGAAGACAGGTTGCTAGTGACAAAATATTAGCTTTCAGTGTGGTACGATCTCAGTAAATTACGTTAATTCAAGTGTTTCAATCATCCAGCTCTCCCTTATGGTTGGCTAGTGGTATCTCATTTCCAAGGGGAATATTCTTCACCCCAATGTCTTGCCACTCTGTTTCGAGGGACAAGGGCTAGGGGTAAGATGAAGGGATAGGGGAAGGGGAAGGGGTAAAACAGAGAATTGAGATTAAACTTAGGGTCAGTCATCTATGTCATATGATATTCAGCTTTATTGTCAATGCACAAATTAAATACCAGAAGTTGAAGAGCTACTGTCCATTATTGTTTGTGCAAATTATAGGCTGATTCATGTTCCCTTGCATTTTGCAACTATGAGGTCCATGGTTAGTCTGGCTCTCGCCAGACCAAGCTCAATCTTTTAAGAAATCGAAAAAGAAATCGCCGGCAGATCAGGCTGAGTTCACCCAGCCTAGTCCATGGTAGGCGCCCGATAGAAATATTGTTTAATTTTGCGATTGAGATATCCACGCACTGGCGCCCCCCCCCCCCGCGACGTGTTCGCCCCCCGGTTTCAGAGCTAAATGCATAGAGGGAGTTATGACAAAACCGTGACTGTTAAAATATAAGCTATATAAGGTAGGCCCTATGGTAGGCCTATTACACAACATATATTGTCACTAGGCTATGCTGGCGACCCAAATAAAATCTCCTTTGGGAACCAACAGTAACAAGCGGACTTAAGCTGCCACCTCTTGGCGAAAAGTTAATAGTTTTGCATATCAGTCACGCAGCTGCGTGAATTACGGAAAGCGCGAATGAAGTGGACACTTCTAAATGGGACCCACTGTACAGTAGCTGAAGGTCTGTGGGTAAGGCAGCCATAATGAAGAAAGTGTTATCATTGTTTGGATACTTCACACACACATGCTTTTTAATCGCATAGACTACAACTACCAAGCTGGAATCAAAGCACATCGACTCCCCTCTCACACCCTAAACATGCACTTCGAACAAACAAAAGCATCTCAGTCTCACGGTAGGCTAAAGCCATAGGCAAAACTATAGCGGACTGGTGTAACGTTGGTACTAAATCATCCATGGCAAAGAATGATATTTGTAGGACGTGCAACAAATATGTGTAGGTACAGCCCTGCCCTGGATACATCTCTCAACGTGTGCTCTAAAACATTTGGTTTAAATGGAGATGTAGATCATCACGGGTGCGTTAATAAATCTACATTGCTGCGAGTTGACACGAATAATTCACTTTGACGAATTTATGTTTCAGTCCTTGTTACTTTACTTTGAGCCATGCTCTTCCTTACTTGAATCACCTTTTGAAATAGAGGATTGAAGTAGCCTAGTGGGTGTTTGGGAATGAACGTTGACTCGGATGCTTTTTGAGACTTTGAGCAGAAATGTCCCAGCCCAGTGTTTAGGATGCATCATAGACAGGTTATCTTTCAGGTAGCCTATATATTTTCCAGAAAACCATGACGTTAGCGAACGTGTTGTGGCTAATTCACTTAGCTCCTGCTAGTAGCCTAGGTTATGGTCATAAGAGAATGGGATGACAAGTCGAAAGATAGAATTAGTGCCGTTATCAATTTGCTTGGTAGCCTATAACCGCATTTATGGTTTCTACAAATACATCAATAATCAAATTGGCCTATATCACTCAACCAATGCTAATGGTAACATTATTTTATCTACCTCCTAGGCTATAACTTACAAGATTAACGTAGCCTACCTGCAGTAAAAACCAAGCATGTCCGATAAACATTCTCAGATTTATTTCAGCTTCAAGAAGAAATGGGAATTACATTTAATGTGGAAATCATCCTACACTTCTTAGACGTTCTCTGCGGTAAACTACAGTGTTGTCTTTCCAACCCACTTTAGATTAAAGGAGAATTCCGGTGTGATATTGACCTAAAGTGTATTGAAACATGATACCGAGTGTGAACGTATGTCTCATAGCCCATCTCTGCTTGTCCCCTGCACTCCAAAATCTGGCGCTAGTTAGCCGATGCTACCAACAGCTTTTTCAATAGTGGTGCTTCGGCATCGGGCTAGCCATGCAAATAAATCACTGTTTTACACCCATTTACGAGGCTCAATGCATCTCCACACTTCATTGGTAGACTTCCGAGGGCCCTGACATTTAAAACGAGACATTGAGAACTTTGAAAAAGCACTGGTAGTTTACTTACAAGACGATTTATACACCCCCCCCCCCCCCATGAATGAAATTCTACAAAACTTGGCATACCCCCAGAGAATGTCAGGTTAATCATACACATACAATTTGGTGCAGTTCTGAACATCTTAACTGAAGAGAGGGGCGATTAAAGCAGAATGATATTGCATTTTCATTTTTAAATGAGTGATTATGGGCTAGGTTGATGTGGGCCCTTGAGACCAACATACCATAAAGATTTCTTCATCCTCGGTGCCACGGTTCAGGTAGTTATTTAGGAAAAACAGCATTTTTTGGGTTTCGGGGGGGCCCAGCGCGGGGGGGGGGGGGGGGGGGGGGGGGGGGGGGGAGAATAAAAAAAAAAACTTTGACAATCCCTATATGACCGCTTCGCTAGCAGCGGTCATAATAATAGTGTGTATATATATATATATATATATATATATATATATATATATACATACATACATATACATAGTACATACATACACAGTTAAGAACAATATACAATGCAACAATATATATTGTTTTGTTTTATTTCGTACCCACAGTACTTTGTGATCTCTCGAAACAGACAAATGGCCGGAGTTCTCCTTTAATGATTAGATGAAAGGTTGTTCTGGTTCTGCATTTCAACACATCTTGACCAGTCAGGAAGTCATTTAGAATTGTGATTCTGTGATATTGCATAGTGCATACACACCAGAAGTTCCACAGCTGCTCAGCCTGGGATTTATCCGTGAACTTCCTCTCACCTGGTCACACCTCAGGAGCATGTGAAAGCATTGTGCATATGCTGCAGTTTCAGAATTTACAACCGGTTGTTCTTCCAAATCGATGTAGGGATAATAAATCCGGTTACTAGGATGCATCACATGCATTGATGGGCTATTTCATCACGCTTATTCTTTGACATTATTTCCCCCCCAATCAGGGACTCCAAGGCATCTGAATGTGGCACGCATCAGGGAGGGCTTGTTGAAGCTGGAGGACGTGCAGTCAGTGGACGAGCTGAACATTTGGGCACTCACCGCAGATAAGACAGTGGCCCTCGTCCATCTCCAGCTCTGTGAGTGGCTCTTCTTGCTCTAATGTTTTGAGACTGCACTCATGTCTTCAGATTGGATCCCAGCTTTAGTTAGCGCAGTGCCCTAATCCTGTCCCTGTTTGCCTATGGCACTTCAAGTCAAGGCAATTTATTGACCTGCACAGGTTACTTACTTTGTGCTTTAATCACCACATCTGATCGGGTTCGTAAGTAGCCTTGATTAGAGTCAGGTCCAATTGTGAGTATGTATAACTGCACAATTTGGTGTAATAGTCATATTGCAATTAATGAGAACAATATTGCGATTTGCAATTGCACAGATTACTGATCATTTTGAAAAGTGTATTTCTCAACACAAGCGTACAGACTTAAAATAGCAAAAATGTTTGTATGGAACTGTTTTCAAAATGGCATAATATGTTATATTTTATTTTATATTAAACATATAACAATAAAAGTTCAACATCTTTGTCAACAAAGTATGTAGTTGGACTGAGGCTGAGTTTCAGTTATCGTGCTTGGAACACAGGTCCCTTAAAGAATAGGAGGTCACTGTATAGCCATTATCTCCTGAATCTTTCCATGGCAGTTCTTGTTAAGAAGTTCCATGAGGGTAGCTTGCACTCCTGTCCAGGGTGTGGATCATTGTCTGACCGCCCTCTTTGCTAATGTTATGTATGGGCACTTGCCAAGTTGCATTTAAAGTATTGAATCCATATCATCTCCACATCATAGAGATCACATTTTTCTTGCCAACCAGTTCAGTGTCAGCCAGTGGCATCAATTTCCACCTGCTCTGCACACCAGATGGTCATGTGACCAAACACTGCACACGTTTCAAAGCCTAAACAAAAGCTGATTGGAGATCTCTTAATTATGGGCGTGGACAATGAGCAGACTGCACACGAATAGAGTAGAGGTTGTCACGTACACACACAGTACACACGCTCACACACACTCATTTTTCTTTACAACCTTTTGCAGTTATATAGTTGCACTGGCTAATTGTGATTGGATTCATTGTGCAGAGTTTTGACTCTTAGTGGCTTCATTGGCTGCTGAATACACCTTATTCTATATTACTTTTGATATTGACTCAGTGTGAGAAACGACACCTTTACAGTAGGTATACACTGTACTGCACAGCTCCACTATGGCCTGAAGGGACTCTCCCACAGATAGGATTTGGATTTGACCTGGTTCTGTTTCATGCTGGGCTGGTACACTTAAACCTTTTTCAGCAGCTAGCTTGAACGTATTGTAATGGTCATTGTGTGTGTGTGTGTGTGTGTGTCTGTCTGTCTGTCTGTCTGTCTGTCTGTCTGTCTGTCTCTCTCTCTCTCTCTCTCTCTGTCTGTCTGTGTGTGTCTCTCTGCAGTGCCGTCTAACAGTGGGAACTGGGAGGAGGTCCAGGCGAAGGCCCGGCACCTGCTGCTGCACACACACGGAGTGTCCCGATGCACAGTCCAGCTCCAGTGTTCCAGGCTCAGGGCACCAGACACATGCACAAACTGCCAATCTCCCAGTGCCTGAACACACACACACACACACACACACACACACACTCTCTCTTTCTTTCATACAGAGCTTATGCTCACACCCCATAGCACACACATTGGTGCAGCTTTTCGACCATGCAAGTTATCTCAGAACTGCAGATCATATGAATGTCTTCGAAGCTGCTACGAAGCTGTAGACATGTATTATGCAAGAAAGTGGAATCATTTTTGCATTGGAAGTGCCAAAGGATATTGGTCTAGTTTCTGTCGATGATTGCACTTTTCTAAAGGAAAAAACACATTGCATATTCTTCCCAGGTTTTTAAAGCTGATACTTGCAGAGCTTTTGTAAAATAAATTCATTTTTGATATGTTTAATACAAATCAAATTCAACTAAGTACATGTTTAGTTGTTTTAACATAGTCATGGTCTGTGAGCAGATTTTTTTGTTTACCTTATTGTATATAATTATTTGGGTTATTTTATTTAGTGTGTGTGTGTGTGTGTGTGTGTGTGTGTGTGGATATTAAATGGCTCTTAAAGTCAAGTATAATGTCTGAGAAAGTGTCATGTTGAATTCTTTTGGGTATATCATGTCCTTTGGCCTCAAGGGGGACCTTACTCATGCAGATCTGCATCTTTCTTCACTCATGATGTCTCCATTGTGATTTGCCTTTGTTTTCAGACTAACTGACTGTGTCATTTGTCGTCTTTCTTTCCATGGAAACGTATTCAGAGACCATGGAAGTTCAGTGCAGTATTTACCAGACAGAAAGGTGATTATGAAAGACATGCCGGCTTGGGTTTTGAGTGACCCAGTGGCATAATTTCCTACTGGTTTGTGACCTGTGGATTCAGGTCATGTGGCTTGAAACAGAAAATCTAGCATCGTTATATCATGCACAAAGTGAGTGCATCCTCTCGTAAATGCAGTGTTGGCAGTTGCTTGTTGTTTCTTTGGTGATGTGTTGCCACACAAATGATAATCAGATTTATTTTGCTTTCTTTGATAAAATAGTTACCAGATTTTTAAAAAGTGGTGCATCATGTTGAGTGTACGTTTTACATGTGTAGTATGCTCCATGCCATGCAAATTATTTATGTAAACCACAACCAAAGCATACTGAACTGCATAAACATTTAGAAAATGCATCTCACCTCTGCCAGTAATCTATATCATGCCTTCAGACCCTTAACTGTATGCGCACAGCTCTGAATGATAAAGGCATATTGTGCCAATGTCTTTCTTGTACAGTAATTTACAATGTTATGGCCTCACGATAGTTAATTATTTGGATGTAACTGTAAATGGAAATGACTGTCCTGCTTTTTGTGTTTCCATGATAAAATTGTAATAACATTTGCCACAGGTGGTAAAATGCTTTGAAATGGAATCCATTCCTTGTCATGATGGGCTTTTGACACAACACTTGGGACATAATTTGCACATTCCTTTAACTGGAACATACAGTGTTTATGTTGGCAGTATTGCTGTTGTCTTATTGATTTATCTGTTTGTTTCATGTGGTTAGAATCTCATTGTCATTGACATATCATGTATGTGGCTTTTCACTGACACTGAAAATGTGAATAGCTGGGTGTTTTGTTTGAAATAAATAATTTCAGTATCTCCTTTTGCCTTTAATGATCCGACTGGAGAATGAATTAGACTGCGAAAAGACATATACAGATGCTCTGTAGTTTGTTCCACTGAACACCACTAGATGGCAATAAGGGAATATGGCAGCCGTAAAAAGACTCACATTCTAGAATAGAGCAAAGGACTTATTGTTTATCTTTACTGTTGAAGTGATTTGGGATTGATGTCTACCATGGCATGTCAAATGGTGACCCTTAAAAAAAAACACCTGAAATGAAATAGAAATTCAGCATTTTTACACAATAAGCCTATGCCTTGGGTTTCTACAAAAAATAAAATATGTGTTTTGTCACAGTTCAATTGTAAACACAAGTGTTATCCAAACAAAGGCATGCAAATTATTTCTGTGATTATTTTTTCCTTTCATAAACACATCCCTGTTACCAGGCAATGTCATGTGGTTACTAAGGAAGTAATGAGATAACAACACAAAGCAGTTAGGCGTGTGTATTTACATAACATAAATGAGTTTTACAGCACTCACTTTGCTCAAATGTTATTTCTTGACCAGTAAGACTTAGACATGATGTCCTGCTGTTTATTGCCTGTTAGTGCATCATCTATAATAGATGTGCTCTTGCTCCATTACTAAGTAGAAAAGGAATGGTGTAAAGGTTCAGATCTGGAGGCATGGAGCTATGCAGTAGTGCATGTAGGAGTGTGTTATCACCACAGAGATGCTGAGCCAAAGTATGTCTGTCATTGGTGCCTGACAAAAACAGACCTACTGGTGGAGTCAAGTGGCTACATGAGCTCACTCAACTGTACTTCCTGGTCACATGAATACTTAGTGGTAAACCGTGACAGGATGTGAGAGCAGAACAACACTGCATTCTCCTCAGTCATCACGTACACAGGGCTCGGCGTGGGGTCAAACATACATGTAGCTAAGTCTGCTCTTTGCCAATCCGTTTCCTGAATGAATACAGTGTGGCTCCTAGCCCTACCCAGGGAGTCACAATACTGCCTATAAAGCAGAGAGGGCAACAACACTGAAAAGGAATATTTTCAGCTTTCTAGCTTTTTGTCTCAGAAAAAAACATTTATAATTATGACTGAAATAATGTAATCTGCATAATACTGTATGTAATGCTTAGAGTATTTAGAGACTTGACAAAGAGTTAATGCGTGGTATCTCCTGGAATCTGTAGCAATAATCATCCGCTGATGTTACTAGAAACAAAATTCGACATTAAGAGGATTATCTCTGAATGTCAAAGACGAAGGTGATCATCATTAACTTGTGAAGCAATGAAAACATTGCCTCTGCTTGCCAGTTAAGCACATAGCTGAGTGTAGACCAATCCCCTGACTGTTACTGTCAGTGTCAGGAAGATCTGACATTTGTGTGCAGTTCAACAGGTACATTGGATTCTGTTGCTATTCAGGAACAAAATGAGAAAAGTTAGATTTATTAAAGAACTGAACAGGGTGAAAAAGTGTAGAAAATGTATCCAACTATTCATTCTTAATCCATTGTTCATTGGGGCATGAATTTCATGCTCAAATAACGTCTGGCAAACAGCTGCCTATGATGTCCATAGGAATCATTGGTTCCATGATGATCCATCTTTTGTTATGAATTACTGAAAGACAGTGAATTATGTGAATCACTGCACTTGAAGATTTGCCTTATAGGTATGCCTTATATTTTGGTCATGCGTGGTGTTTACCATATGAGAGGGAATTTCAGTGTTTTCTAAAATTACACATATTAGTAAGTAAGGAAGTAAAGTTTATTTTTAGATCACATTTAAACACAGCTATCACTGACCAAAGTGCTGTACATAGCGCATTAGCCAAAGAATAATAAAATAAATACACTTACAGATCAGTGATTTAAGCTAAGATGACATCAAGAGACAAACACTTAATTACAGACATAACAGGGTAAGACCATAGTAGGGTATGACAATTAAAACACAGGGAAGTCCAATGTAAATAGGTGTGTTTCGAGCCTGGTTTTGAATTCTGTTGAAGGGGCATTTCTGTGGCAGTTGGTTCCACAGCTGAGTGCCCCTTTGTTGTCTCTGGAGTCAGAAAATGCATTTGGCTGTGTTCTTAAGGTGATAATGTCAAATTGGATTTTGACTCAGCAAGACACCATTATCTTTTAGAGTTTTTGTGGTTGCTATTCACCTAGGTGTGGCCGTAGATAGATACAGCAAACTAGTTGTTCTAAGGAAATCCCTGAGGCATAAATTCACAGTGAGCTTCCTTGTATTTCATTTCATAAGTAACCCATAACAAAGTGACTATTTGGAAGGCTAAATTTTACACTACACAAACAGGGTTATATTAGAACATACCAAGTGCACAAACATAAATATATATTTCAGACGTACAGAAGATTAATCACATTCAGATTTTTTCATTCAGAAGTTGAGGCAGAGCAGGCCATAACCCACCAGTTTAGCAGAAGCATTTCCGCACACTGTTCATCCATGAGCCTAGTCTGTGCAGAAAGGATTCCGCTAGACTGGTGGGAGGTGCAGGAACAGGTGCATGAGCAGGTGTGTGTGGTGGAAGTGTCTGGAGGAGCAGGGGAGCACGTTGGGGACGTTCATTTAGTCAGGCTCTTCACCAATTCCAGCTCCTCCACTGGCTTCCATTGCTGGTTGATGGTAATGAGCTGTGAACATGGGGGTTGGGTTAAAGTAATTGAGTGTAGGTCTGTTGCATTATAGTTATAGGTCCAAGGCACATGAATATTTCTATCACAAATAAAGACTAATATTATCTACTGCAGCCAGCCTTCATCAAACCGGCCCCATGATGACTCAGCACTGATGGCAATGTTGCCGTTTTTATAATTCTCACTACATTTTTATGAAACATAAAAGACATTAATGTTTTAACATACCTTTTGTGGTTTGGATGGATCTATCCTTTCCCAGGGCTCAGGGTTTGTCGATCGGTTTATTCTGGCAAGCAATTTTAATGATGAATATATTTCGTCAGAATCAACATACAGGTAGGGATAAACAAATGTCTTCAGAATCAACAAGGCCTACAGATAGGAATAAACTAAAAGTCTGTTGTCGAGCTATCTTTGGTTGGAGTTAATAATAATAATAATAATAATAATAATAATTAAAAAATCGAAAAGAAAACTTCTCACATCACATCAGGTTTGGTCAGCAAGAAGTAAACTGACGTAAAGGCTGCACCAGCTGCAGCACAACCCACGAATCCAATTAAAGGAATAAGCTGGAAATGATAAAATAGTGTTGGATGTCACGCATTTAGTATTTTAACAAGTTCGATAAAATCCTTCTGCCTTCCTTCTTGCATTATAATGAATTATATTACACTTTCCACTCTCAATCTCAACCTACCTCTTTTCTTTTCCTCAGCAGATGTATGAACCCAGCCATCTTGCCTAATTCGTCATAAAGAAGTAAAATAATGAACATTTAAATAATCATTTGCAACTATTCATCAGTTATGAATCGAATTCCCGGCATAACATCATGTAGCTAAGTCTGGCATTCAGTCCTACCTTGGTCGAAGTTAGCGATTGGGAGTTCAAAGATGACTCTGGGCGTAGCATCCTGACACGCGCCTTCAGTAGACCTAGTTACCGCTGAGGTGATACGAGTTTCAAGGCACGTACACAGTATGTCCCGAATCAAAATCAATCATAAAAACCATCAACAGTTGGTTTGTCTCAAAGTCACAGGAACGCCCCCTGATGGCTTTCAACCGTATCAGAAATAAAAAAAAAACTGCAGAGAAACCGATGGTGCCAAAATGAAGCAGGCGTTTACGTAAATAACTACGGATCTAATTGAACTTGCTCAGTGTTGCTGTGCAAGAACAAAAAATTCTTACAATCATAGGTATTAACAAAATTACATAGCAAAAGATAGGATCACAATAACGTTCATTGAATAAATCATCAGATCCAGTAAAGGTACATCATTTACACATTTATTATAATAAATAAACATAAAATATTTACACACATGTACATACACTTAATTTGTATTCATTTTCACTTGAATATACCAGTCATAGGAACACCTGTCATGTAAAAAGGTGATGATAACTTTCCATTTGGAGTGCACTGAGGGAGGGCTTTGAATTTTGTAAGGCTTTAATGAAGTATTTTTGCTGGATTCTGGAAGCTTCCATAGTCTTCTCATGAAGAGTCAAAAGAGCTGCCTGATAACAGGAAAAATAAAGGAATCAAATTAGAAAAGCAAAATGTTTATACTTCAAACAGTGCAGTTTTCCTTTCAGACATCAGTACAGTGTCGATTTCAAACTCATGTTGATGTTCTCTTTACCTCTTTGCACAGATTTTCTAGGTCAGCCCCAGAAAAGAGGGATGTTTGACTCGCCAGCTCTTCCAATGACACATCTGAATCCAGGGGCATCTTTTCTGTGCAAATCCTCAGTATGGCCAGTCGAGCCTACCAGTAGGACAATTCCTATACAAATTAGTTTTCTCTAGTATGCTGTAACTAAAGTGTAATTACTGTCTGAACTTTCTCCTTTACTTACTAAGACTTTCTTAACCATTTGTTTACCTCATAGTCAGGGGGTGGTACATAAATTATTCTATCAAGCCTGCCAGGACGCATCAGGGCACTGTCCAAAGCATCAGGGCGATTTGTAGCAGCAACAATCATCACATCCTTGTTGCATACCTCATGATACTCCATCTAAAAGACATAAAGCATGCAATAAATGTTCAATTTTCAATTTCAATTACAGAGTGTTAGACAATCAGAGAAAAATAAAGAAGGCCCATGGGTAACAGGGGCGAGGAAAAACTCCCTAGAATTGGAGATACATATAGAAAGAAACCTCGAGCAGACCCACGACCCAAGGGCCTGACCCACAGAACAGTAAGGTCTGTATACATAATAAATGCATAAGTTAGTCAGATGTAGAGAATAGAACATGGTGTTTAAAGCCACCTGAGGTGTGTTACAAGAGGTGGGATGGTTACACGTCCGGTATGATAAGGCATGAATCCTATTTAGTGTCAGAAAGTTCAAATAGTCCAGTGTAAGAAATGGAATTGTCCAGGGGGATTAGGAGTTGTCATAGGGCAGGTGGAGGGTCGTACGGGCCAGGATTCAACTGTTAGACATGCTGAGAGGATGTGTTTGACTCAGTCTCAAAATTACACTCAACATACTTCATGTCCTCCTTTAAAAGGCTCCATGAAAAGCTGACCTGATGCTCCTGCTGGGACTCTGGACGCTCCTCGGACACGCAGAGCATCCTCTGGGTGCCTCTTCTCTCCATTGTCTTTAGGCCAATGCCATCCAGCTCGGTCAGCAGCACTGACAGCACCTGGGCCTGGACGCTGTGGGGAACTCGAGTGTCTCCTCTGGAGCCCAGCAGGGTGTCCACCTCATCCAGGAACACAATGGAGGGAGCACAGGCTCTTGCCTGATGGAACAGCTGTAAAGGACAAAAGCTTAATACTGAGCTGATTCTAAGTCATGTCTATGAGTAGTATATGACAAACTTGATGCGCCTAAATATCTTCAACCTCAGGTATGCTACTAATAAGGAAATAGAAAATTGATATTTAGACAAGGTCAACTTCTCCCTACAGTGGAATGTAGAAGGGGATGCTACAGGGAAGATAATTCAAACACACCCAGCACCTTATTGATGTCATTGTGGTTCATTGAGATATCTGTCGTTTGTTTTCCATTAAGGATTAGCACAGAAGCAAGAGGACTGGTTGCCTTTGCCCTTTGCTTTATGAACTTGCACAGGTAAAGTTGCTCACCTTTACCTACCTACGTCTTCACACAAGGAAGGCTTCACACCAGGGCCCAGTTTCCCGATAATGATGGATACACGCACTTACGAGGGTTTTCTTTCATCTTAAGATTGTTCGTTTGGTTTTCGAACATGCTCGTAGCGTGAACTGCTCTTAAGACGCTCTTAAGGGGAGCTGTCCACTTTAATGGTTCTGAAATATCCTCTAATTTGATGGTGATGTCAGGTGACTGCATGTCACAGCTAGGCCTACGGTTTAAATTTCAAATCTACACATTGATTCACATCAAACCGAAAATAGAAACTTTGACATCTGCATGGAAGCATCCTAAGTAGGCTAGGCTCTATACCACACACAGACATAAATAATTGTAATTATTTAAGATTAGATTGTTGCAACGTGCAATAATGTTTCTCGGTGTCACTTAAGAACATGTTTGAAGATAAGAAAGAATTCGAGTAAGAAAGTGAGGAAATGTGTAGGCTTAGAATTTGACACAGCACAGACTAAACCACATGTTTCTTTCTCTGCTTTTACCTCATAGGCCTAATAAAAGATAGCCTACACTTATACAAAGATAATGGCAAACTATTCTAGCAACGTCTCGTTTCATAACTTTGCATTTTTGTCCGCCTTTAATCACATTATAGCAGGCCGTCACCACAAACTGAGTGACCGTTCAAGAGGAATAATGGTGGGGGAGGCCACCAAGTGCACCAAAAGCTTCAGCAGCTGAAATGGGAGAAACTATGCATACAGCAACTTTTGCCTGAGTCCTTCACCAGTCAAAGCTTTATGGGTGAGTGGCAAAGCTCTTATTAAATCTCGACTAAAGTTCACCCTTGTGGGAGACTCCAAGGTCAAATAGAGGGTTTGTTGGTCTGATGAGACCAAAATTGAGCTTTTTGGCCATCAGACTAGATGACACCAAACACTGCACACAAAGTCCTTTTAGGCAAGACCCTCCACTTGGCAACCATAGTGCAACACATTTTGGGCACTTATCGGGCATCTATTTCAGGCAGAACTGCGCGTGCACAAGGCTTCATGACACCAACCTCTCTCTAACTGCGAGATCACAACACATAATTGGCACAATGTATTCCCAACATACCACATGATCGGCACAATATATTCACATGACAGCTTTTGGCGGCTAAAGGGGCAGAATATGTGTAGACGACTGCCATGTTTGCGTTACGAACTAACCCCATACATTTCTATGGGAGATTCTTTGAGTGCTTTGTCTCGTCATTAGAGCGTCTCCACTGCACTAATTTTAAACATAGCGGTGATAGCATCATGTTGTGGGGATATTTCTCGAGGCTTGTAAAGGCAAAATTAAAATGAATTCAGCAAAATATATGGAGGAAAATCTGATTCAGTCTGCAAGAGAACTACGACTTGGGAGAAGATTTACTCTCCAGCAAGACAATGAGCTTAAGCCCACAATGAAAACTACACAAAAATGTTTTAAATACAGTACAACAAGGTGAATGTTCTGGAGTGGCAGAGTCAAAGCCCAGACCTCAGTCCTATAGAAAATCTGTGGCTGGACTTAAAAAAGGGCTGTTCACACCCGATCTCCTTCCAACCTAGCAGAGCTTGAGCAGTTTTGCAAAGAAAATCTGAGTAAAATTGCAATATCCAGATGTTACAGCTGAGCTGTAACTGTATGCAAATAAGACAAACCTGAGCCAAGGCCTTCTCTGAGTCTCCTACAAAGGGTGAGAAGAGGTCCGCCCCGCTGACAGACAGAAAGGCACAGTGTGAGGAGGAGGCTGCAGCTTTGACCAGCGTGGTCTTGGCACATCCTGGTGGGCCATAGAGAAGTATCCCTTTGGGGCGCGACAGGCCCAGTCTTATGAATGACTCTGGGTATTTCATGGGCCATTCAATACTCTAAAGAAAATAGAAAAATGTGTATAAATGACACTGGCACAATGACACAACAGCATTCTCACGATGATTGAAGTTGAAATGCTGGAATTTAATATACTGAATCACGCTTAGTTGTAAATATCAAGAAGTATCAAAAAAAAAATGACAAACAAAACACATAATAATACATTTTATAAATGCTAAATCAAACAAATGAAGATTGAGCACCTGTTTTAATTTGAGTTTGACATCATCAAGCCCTCCTATCTGTTCCCAGGTGATTGGTTTGTAATCAGTCAGGCCAATACTGCTTCTTAAACAAGAAGGCTGTACTGTCTTCAGAGCTTCATGGAAGTGCTGCATTTCGATGGCTTTCACATCTGTGTCCTTATAACGTAGCAGACAAACGCATAATGACTCAAACAATTAATATCCAATAAGATTCAGCATGTGATTTCAATTCCCTTATGTAAAACAGTTGGGTTCTCGTACCTCGGGCGAGCGGAGGATGGCCTGAAGAGCTGCCTCTCTGCAGAGGGCACTCAGGTCAGCACCCACGTATCCAGTGGTCACTTCAGCCAGAGCGATCAGATCAACACTGCAAGAGAGGGGCATCTTTTCACTCAGATACTCCAGGATTGATTTTCTTTGTGTAAGAGTTGGAACACCAATGATGACCTGCAAAAAAGACAAGGACAGATAAAGGTTGGTCAGTAAGTCATCATTTCACATATAGCACTGTCATTTGTAAATTCAATGATTTTTACTTCTCTGTCGAATCGGCCAGGCCTTCTAAGGGCAGGATCTAATGTGTCCGGCTGATTTGTTGCTCCAATGGTTACAAAGTGGTCTCTGCTGACCATGCCGTCCATCAAGGTCAGTAGCTGGGCCACCACTCTGTTCTCTGGCGCACTCGAGGAGCCGGCTCTCTTAGGACACAGGGAGTCTATCTCGTCGATGAACAGGACACAGGGTCCGTCTTCAGCAGCTTCCCGAGCCTGTTGGAACATGGCCCTCAAGTTCTCCTCACTCTCCCCAGGCCTGGATCCAAGGATCACAGGCCCGTTGATTGTTATCAGAGAGGCGCCCACCTCCTTCACCACACTTCTCACTAGCATGGTCTTTCCCACACCTGGTGGCCCAACTAGCAGCACTCCTCTTGGGCACGAAACACCCAGCTTTCTTAGGGTGTTGGGATAAAAGAGGGGCAAATGAATGAGCTCTTTCAGCGAGCCATAGACATCCTCCATTCCACCTATTGATATCCTTGAAGATTCCTGGGCAATTCTTCTGCTATGTTCTGCATGAGTGATGACCGCTGCTAATTCCAAACAGGTCCTCTCTGTGACAAGACCTACCTTAGTGGAGCCTGAGTTTACGTTCTCAATGTGAATGCAGATCATTTCAGTTTCAAAGGAATTGACAGCAATGATGTGCTTCTCATGCACATAAACACCACAGAGAATTTCCTTCACAATGTCATTAATTAAATGAGGGGGAATTCTTTTCTTAAACTCACTACTTTTTACAACTACATTTACTTTTATACGTTTTAGTTTCTGACCATTCAGTGGCCTAATATCTTCACAGTTCAAATGATAGGGATTGTGTATTGGCCTGAAATTAGGTGTAACACATTTAGTATCAAACTGAAAATAGCCCTCTGCCAGGTCATTTCTTGGCCAAGCCGTGCACAGGCAGGCACCTCCGGGTGTAGATATTAGGACAGGTGAACCAATATTAAGTCTGAGGCTGGACATGAGGCCTGGACCGATTCGGCATCTTTGAGTGTTTTTGTCTAGCGTGTCACAGGGTATCAACTGCAGTTCCAGATCCTTCGTAGCCATCATTTTTGCTTCGTTGTATAGGAGTTAATTACAACCAGGCCAGAGGGATACAAATGTAAAAATGCAATCTGGAAATAATATTTAGCATAACTAGCTATTTAGACGTCTGTCATTACTTCTATTCGCAATGTCCTTTAGGCGA
The DNA here is from genome assembly GCF_018492685.1 of Alosa sapidissima. Lineage (NCBI taxonomy): Eukaryota > Metazoa > Chordata > Actinopteri > Clupeiformes > Clupeidae > Alosa > Alosa sapidissima. Next base: position 30,728,546 of record NC_055970.1, read on the forward strand.
GAACTAGCCTAAATTACGGAAATATTTAAACCGAGACACAACTCAATGCCCAAACCCAACTCGGTAATTAGGAATAATGACTTTTTACCTAATTACGCTGAGTACACATACATTAAGTTCTCCTGTCCTGTTGCAAATGTAGTTTCTACAAGTTCCATTCTACATACAGTAACGCTACCGTAAAAAACGTACAGCCACATGTGTGCGATCCATAGACAGTAAGCGATGTGCCATCAAGCAAAAGCGTTGGTCAAATAAAACCATTCTCTGCGTTTAAATGAAGAGAACTAATACATGTATTACCATGCTGAAACATGAATGAAGATAAAAACAGAATAATTACCGTTGTTATAAGCTGCATATATTGCAAACAAGGCAATTTCATCATCTCAAAAGTGGAAATGTTGGATTTTGTTGGAAATGTTGGAAATGTTGCATTGTTTTGGATTCATGGTCGTCCAACCATTTAAGATTCAGTGTTTTCTTTACTGTGAAAGTCCTTGAGCACCATCGTGTGGAAATATAAGGATTAGCATACTCCAGGAGTTATAGTCTACTTGAGAACATGGAAAACTTTTCTCATGCTGCTTTGTAGGCTAAATATGGCGAATTCATAAGTCTAATAATAAGAATGATGCTTTGAACTTTGACTACAATTTTTTGTTTTGTTTTTACTTATGCTACATATTATGGCAATTAAAGTAATATTTTGAAATACAGTCTAGGTCTACAAATGGGTATGCCTCTACAGGCATTTTATTTACAGACACAACTCTGCTGTGTTTACCTTCAATGTTTTACATTCACACTGAGCCAATAGCCTAGTCTTAAAAAATGCAAACCTAGTCTAGTCTAGTCTACACACTGATTTCTCTGGTTTATTGTGAGACTGAAGAAGTCTTGAAAGTGATGGGGTATAAAAGTGTAGGGTTTTAGAAATGGATGATGCTCTCATGTCTATCGTTGCGGAAGAAGCCGTAGTAGCTATTGCAACAGCGCGTGTGGAGGAAATTGCAGCGTGTAGTCTTGAATCAATTCAGCAGTGAGGCAGCGTCTCTAATGCACTTTCAAATCCTAGAAGTTATGCTATGTGAAGATGATGTGTCCAGAAATGTTATGGATATTCAATAGCTTAGGCAGAGTAGTCGGTATCTTTTGACTTCAAAAACGGAAGCAATGACAGCCTATTGTCAACTGCCAAGAAACCCCAAAGAAGAAGAACATCCTAGGCTATGTGAATTCATGGCTACTGGTATTCCGCGAGGCATGGATTAAGCCATACAACATCTTCTGTATTAAAGGTGCGTCCCTATCCTACAGCTAATGGTTTGTGCAACGTTTATTTAATTGCTGATTATGCTGGGTTTTTTTGTCTCCACCAATTTCTTTCTGTTGTGGTAGCCTAGTTGAAAATAAAAACGGAGTAGGCTACACAGCCTTAAAGCTTATTCAATTATCCGTTTGATGTCCATTTTTCTGCCCCTACACTTTACTTTACAGAACTGTTGCAGTTCACAAAAACACAATAACTGTTGCCATTTGTTTACATTTTTAGGTGAGACGATATCTTAACAACTGACTGTCATTTCGCACCTCACAGCCAGTCTCTCTCTCTCTCTCTCTCTCTCTCTGTCTGACCATTTGCCATTACATTGCATTGTGATGGCATAACATTAGCACTCTGAGTTTTGCCTCGTTGGTATTTCACATGCCATTCTGGAGGCCGTTTAAAGTGATGATGAAACAAGTTTGAATGGTAGATCACAGTATGTTATGTGCAATGCACACTGATTGTGTTCAAGAATGAAATGTAATGCTCCCCAGACCACAGTATCTCACTATATTTCATGACAGGACCCTCATACAACTTTCTAGGATGTGATTTTCTGGTGACAAGAGACTAGCAAACCCCTATAAAGAGACTATAATGTGGTGGGGGCAGACTTGCATGTCAGGAAACCGAAACAGAGCAGTTGGTGGCTAGTACCACAACTTCTAGACTTGACTTCACATACAGCTCAAAAAGAAGATTTTTTAGATAGTATTTTACTATATCAAATAATGCATAATCACTAATGCAAAAAATCACTAATATTTACCAGCCTTTCACAGCTTGCATGTGAAACAGTTTTTTAAGTTTTGGTTACCTCCTCTGAATGTGTTGAAAAAAGCAAAACTGGGTGATGTCCTCTCCCTGTGGTTTTCACAGCAGATGCATTTTAATTCTGGTTAAGGACGGCATCAACTCATTTGTCTATCCATATCGACAGAAGGTAAGATTGATTTATGAACAGAGTTACTAGATAAACCAGATTGTACAGGATAAAGATCTTAACTACTCCAGTTAATGAACTCTTTATTAGGTAATTAGATAACAGTGGTTAATATTTTCTACATTTTGGGCTAACTGAAGAATAGAGGCAATTTTATATAATATACATTTCTTTCCTTCTGGCATATTTTCTGAAATAGCACATTTTAAAAATGGTTTATATATATGTTAAATTTAGACTTCATCTTTGGAATGCCTCTTTTGAATGACTGAAAGCTAAGCTGAGAAGGTAATTTAAAAGAACAGTTAAGCTGTAGATGCTTGAATCAATTTTAATGCATTGTTTTCATACAGTAAGATTATCTGAAGAGACATGACCCATACAGAGAAGGGGACATGGACATTTTGGCCCAGTAGGACAAAATGGACCTCCTGCAAGACCTCCCATGACCCAGGTATTGGTCATTCCTAAAGAAGGCCATGCTTATTTTCATGAGATGTACAGTAATAATGAATTTCTATAGTAATGAAGTCACACTATCTGCAGAGGAGGAGCGGCGTGTTCGTGCAAATGATCGGGAGTATAACGGAAAATTTATGTATGCTGTGAGTATGCAATACTGTTTGCCTCTATACAGGTTCTCAAGGATATTTGTCTTTATTGTCATAATGTAGCAGTGAACATGGGGCAGATTTGAAGCATTTTGTAAATATATTGTGAACATTTTCAAAAAAGTTTGAGTTTGTATAGACAGACAGTGTTTGTTTGTGTACATCCTACATTGTTCTGCTAGTACAGTAAAATACAGTAAATGATTGATGCATTAGATAGAGATAGATAGATAGATAGACAGATAGATAGATAGATAGATACTTTATTGAAATTCAAGGTCTCAGTAGCATACAGACAGCATTAGCCAGTAGTAGGAATTTTGATTGATATCTAGTTTTTGCTTATTGGTTCTGCATTGCACGTTTAATGCTAAGCATGGTGCTATAGGTGACAATATGCTGAAATACATGTTTTGCCAATCACCAAAACACAACCAGTTATAATGGGGGCAAGAGTCACATGGTGACAAAGGAGTTTTCTTGCTTATGATTTGTATTAGTAACCTGCACTAACGCAACACAGCCACATAGATGAGCGAGCGTCTAGACAAAAAGAGTTGTGAAGGTCAGAGAGGTGTAGGGAAGTGTTGCCTCAGATATATTCCTGAAAATGGGGGATATATGATCTGACAGGGGAATTGCTTCATTCTCATCCATGAATAGCACATGGCTAAATGCCAAAGATACAACCTAAGTAATAAAAGCCCTTTCAGTGGTGGAGGTTTTATACAGAATATAGTATAGTAATGAAATGTGACAAAAGCCTTATTCTTCTGCTTTTCAATTCATACTTGCCCCTAAATGTTCAGTTTACTGCATACCTCACCCTCTATAATGTATGAGTATGGGTATAGCTTTGTGTGACAGTGTAAATCAGGAATAAAACCATCTGGTTGTATTTAAAGTCACTATATCAACACAACACTCTGTTCTCTAAACATATATTGTTTCAAAATGTATTGGTCTGTTCATGTTTGGTAGACTGTGTGTGTGTGACATGTATCTTTTGAACCTTCACTATTAATGTGAATGTTGTTATCCATGTTACCTTTCATTACAGCATAACCACATCAAAACATCCAAATACAACATATTCACTTTCTTGCCCATAAATCTCTATGAGCAGTTTCAGCGTGTGGCCAACGCATACTTCTTATGTTTGCTCATCCTACAGGTGGGTTTTGTGACTTTAGAGCCCTTATGTCTTGGTATGACTGTGACAGTTGAATGTGACACCAGTTCCTCTGCTTGTTTGTAGCTGATTCCTCAGATCTCCTCCCTGTCCTGGTTCACAACCTGCGTGCCTCTGGCCCTTGTGCTCTTGGTCACCGCTGTAAAAGATGCCACGGATGATTATGTAGGTGAAGATGAGACGATGAGATGAGATCTTTTTTTTCTTACTGGGAGAGTACTAGTCTCAGTGATAATGCTGAGAGAGCCATACACCAGAGTAATATAAGAGTAATATAAATAAGTACTATACACCAGAGTTTCCCCTTTGGATTCACATTATGCTTCATACCCACTGATACGCATGAATGTTTTTAATTATTCCCCCATGCCACAATGTGTCTGCACCTACAAGACCTTTGAGGACTTAGATTTTGCTTGCCTGGTTTGGATTAAGGTTATAAATGCTATATCTTCTAAAATATCTTTTTTGAATGATTCTTTGACTCTTCTTTGCTCTAGTTCCGCCACAGAAGTGATCGACAGGTGAATACCCGGCAATCTCAGGTGCTCATTGAGGGCAAGTAAGTGCAAAGTGCAACCTGTTAGTGGTTCCAAATGGAAGCCTCCATATTGGTAAGGTGAAATGAGTGTTTTTGTTTTGTCTGCAGACTACAGAGGGAAAAATGGATGAATGTTCATGTTGGGGACATCATAAAGCTTGAGAACAACCAGTTTATTGCTGTAAGTGATTGACCACACATCCTTTTGTGAATCCTAATCCTTTATCCATATTTAATCACTGTAATATATTGATATGACACTCAAATCATAGCACCATTACGCCTGCTTTACACTGACGGCGGCAAAGACATAAGTTAATTTAGAGACAGGAAGGCTTGCATGGTTATTTTAGCTGATTGTCAGTATTAAACAGCTACATAACGTAGAACTAATGCAATATAATGCACAGTATTGTAATGCAGCATTATAACATGGTCATTGTAGTTGTCTTGGGAGAAAAACTGTACTTTTGTTTTCAAGCAACATCTTGTAAACATAGGGAACTAGATTTAGAAACAGGAAGTGGGCCCTCTGGATGACAGTGAGCAATGTGTTGTTGGGTTGGGGTTAAGACATGGGGAGGGAGAAGGAAACAAGAAGTTTATTAAGAAAAATGTGTTAAACGCTCAGCTACACGTAATGTATAGATTTCAATATAATACAGAGTATTGTATAATATAGTATGATATGTATTGAAATATTGATTAAAACATTTACACTTGTTTAACCCTTTTAATGTTGTCTTGTGGATGCAAAATGTGAATGTTGTATCTTGATGCAGGCAGATTTGCTACTGCTATCATCAAGTGAACCCAATGGACTTTGCTACATAGAAACAGCAGAACTGGATGGGTAAGATAGTAGCAGTTGTAGATGTTTTAGGTCACTTTGTCTTATTTGTGTGTTTGTCTGTTATTCCAATTAATTGTTAGTCCCTTGTGTCCTATAGATTCAGAACATAGAGACTGACATTGAACTAAGAATGAAGAATTTTCTTGAAACGAAAAATGCTATTATGTATATTGTTGGAACAGTTTTTAAGTTTGTTAAGATTGTAAAATTTTGTTTAATTTTTACAGGGAGACAAATTTGAAAGTGCGTCAGGCCTTACCAATTACCTCTGAACTTGGTGCAAACATCACTCAGCTAGCAGAGTTTGATGGTATGTTTCTCATTGAAGAATAATGAAAAACCTTTACAACTGATGGATACCTTGGCTCATCCGATTCTTCTTTACAGGAGAGGTTGTTTGTGAGGCTCCCAATAATAGATTGGACCGCTTTACTGGGACCCTAACATGGAAGGATAGCAAATACTCCTTGGAAAACCAGAGGTTACTGCTGAGGGGATGTATGCTCAGGAACACAGACTGGTGCTTTGGAATGGTCATATTTGCAGGTAGAATTAATACAATACCTTACAGTACAATACAATACAATACAATACAATACAATACAATACAATACAATACAATACATGGAGTCAGAAAACATTGAGTGAGGTTATGTGCACATTGGCTATCAATGAAGTTCTGTGTATTCTGAGTATACTGAGGTATATATATTAAATGTAAATATAAATAGGCAGCATACAAACATACTGAAACAATGATGCACACACATGTATGAATGTATCTCACTCAGTATATTGAAGCAGAGGTTTGATCTTTTCTAGGCCTTCAAACCAAGCTCATGCAAAACTGTGGAAAGACAAAGTTGAAGCGCACTAGCATTGACCGACTGTTGAACACACTGGTCTTGTGGGTAAGTCCCACCGAGCTAAAATTCTTGTTTGTAAATTATTCAATGCTCTATAAATATCATGCTTGTAAAACCTTAATGTGTAATATTTTATCAATGGCATCTATGGCAGTGGTTCTTAACTGGTCTTGCTTTGGGACCCACAATTTTCCATGTTCATTAAGTCTCGAATCGCGACCCATATATTTTTTTAGCGATCAAGCCAACGGATATGGTGAGCTACAAGTAAGAAGTGTTCAACTCCTGATGTCACTTTTCAAAGTACTCATGTTCGAGCAATTCAGTGGGGTTTCTGTCCCATTATGTCTCAATTTAAGTGAATCCATATCCTACTTTAAATATTCAGGGTTGTAGCCTAGGCCTACTTGCGTTTAGGCCTACCGCTAAAATGATGTCTAATATGACCTGTCACATAAACATTGTCTGCTGTATGTCCATGGCGATGAATGACATACAGATAAAGTCTACCAAAATAAAGGCCCAATTTTCTTTTATTTATTTTTTAACTACAAGCTCCACGACCCATTTTTGGTTCCCCACGCACCAGTTAAGAAACACTGATCTATGGGGCTGATCAGTGCATGATCATGCATTTTTCACCCTCTCCTTGTCAAGAGCTAAATTAGGATCAAAAAGTGAGAATGTTTTTTGGAGAGTACCTTTGCAAATTATCAATGGGATTTTCCTAAGTGATATACCTGCAATTTCTGCAGTGGCTATGAAGGGGCGCATGTTTTGCATGCCTTATTAACATGCCATGTAATTAATTTAGGAGGATCTTGAATTTGTATATAACATGTTATAAATGTATTCTTTGAACTGTGTTTCATGTGATCAGATCTTTGGCCTGCTTCTGTGTTTGGGCTTTACCTTATCTATCGGAAGTTCTATTTGGGAGTACAATGTTGGAAAGCACTTCCAGATTTATTTGCAATGGGAGCCAAATATGGACAGTGCAGTATTCTATGGGTTCCTGACATTCTGGTCTTACATCATAATCCTGAACACTGTTGTGCCCATTTCTCTTTATGTTAGGTGAGTATTCATATGATCATAAATTAGGTACATGTATGTGTATGACCATAACCCAACAAACACTCTACAGGCCGTCATTTCAAGGTATTTGAAATGAAATGATGTGTCCCAAGAGCAGATATGGATATGGAAGTGTTAAGATATGGAAGTGTTAAACAAACAACATAGCAGTGCTAAGACAATAAAATATTGTAATTCAGAAGACAGACAAGACATTGAATAGAACAGAGTTAGTTTGTGATTTGGTAGGCTTTTGTAATGTTTAAGTGAAGGTGTGTGTGTGTGTGTGTGTGTGTGTGTGTGTGTGTGTGTGTGTGTGTGTCTGTGTGTGTGTTTCTGTGGATTGTCTATAGTGAGTTACTGTGATGAGGTACTGTACAGAAGTGCTCAGTGAGTGCCCAGAATTGTTGAAGTTGTACTTTAGAAAATGACAATCTATAATAATAAAACATTTAGTGACATATTTATATGACATGCTGGCATAAAATGGCTTTTTAATGGATGCATTTTCTCTGTGTCTGGGAAATCAATGTGCTCATATCCACTGAGGTCATAAAAGCTTTTGATAACGTTCTTTCAAAAGCTTCTAATTGATCTTCAGTGTTTTAGGTTTTAGGCTCTTTGCTTTGCCCTCTCAGGGGTGGTCACTTGAGACGGACGTTTGGGATCTTTGCACAAATCTTTTACTATTCCCACAATGCATGACTGCTTTGTTTTCCACATCCAGTAGTATGTAGTAATTGTAGTAATATCAGTTACCATGTTTGTTTTTGTTGCCATCATCGCTGGGGCATGAGGCAAAAGGGCAAAAGGCATAAGGTGTTTTTTCTGAGGCTGCATACAGTGGACCTGCCAGGTATATGTTGGCCCAGTTTGCAACAAGTCTGGCTAATTTATGTGTTGCCCAGACTGAAAGTCCCTAACCTAAGTGTGCATGATAACGTTGAAGCCATTGTACAAACTAACATGGATGAAATGCAAAGGGACACCAGCTTGTATATCGCAAACAAAACCACCATCATAAAACTCTCTAACCAAACTAAACTAGCTAAACATGAGAGTATAGGTGTTTCTGAGTAGGAGTGTTTTGGTCTGATGCTGCTGTGTGCTCTCTGAACCACTCCCAGTATGGAGATCATCCGCTTGATGCAGAGCTACTTCATCAGCTGGGACATGGGTATGTACCACAGTGGGCAGGACATGCCAGCCGAGGCCCGCACCACCACCCTCACCGAGCAGCTGGGCCAGGTGGAGTACGTCTTCTCCGACAAGACCGGCACCCTCACACAGAACATTATGACCTTCAACAAGTGCTCCATCAATGGGACAGTCTATGGTATCTAACTCATATTATCAGAACTGGCTGTGGTAAAGTAAATGTTGTATAGTGTATCTTCTGCCATTCAATTCTATCTGTTTTAATGAAGGTGAGGTGTATGATGACTATGGACATAAAGTTGAAATCACAGAGGTGAGTTCCCACTTTTAAGCAACTGAGTCAACTGTCATGATCATATTGCTTAGGGTGTTACTCAGTTCACATATTTCACTGTGCAATAGTAGTATTGCGTATCTAGAAACAGACTGCATCAGTTACGCATGTTTCCTGTGCAGAGCACTCCTTGCGTGGACTTCTCCTTTAACCCGCTGGAGGATGCACATTTCCGTTTCCATGACGCTACGCTGGTGAAGGCGGTGCAAGATGGCGACATGCCTGTCCAGGAGTTCTTCAGGCTACTGGCGCTGTGCCACACGGTCATGCCCGAGGAGAAGGTGGAGGGTGAGAAGCACCCAGAATACTGAGGAACATTCTGACAAGCCAGTGGCTCACTTAATGCCCCGACATCTTGGATTAGTCTGGATCCTGTATAATGGATCTTTTTTTTATCACTTAACACTTACATAAGTGAAAGAAGTGCATCACCATTGTGTTACAAAGTTAACCAGTTACACAGTTAGAACAGTTTGCTTACAATATGCCTCTTAACCTCCTGTCTCCACATAATGTAAACATTCATGTACATTAGCACTACAACTTCATTATTTTATGAACCTCTTTAGTCCTGTAATGCACTATGTAATGCCAAGCTAGGTGATGTGCAAATTGATGTAAGAAGCCCAGTCCTCAAAGCCTGTCTCCTGACGTGGTCAGTGTGGGTCATTCTTCTCCAGGGGAGCTGGTGTATCAGGCTCAGTCACCTGACGAGGGAGCACTGGTCACAGCCGCCAGGAACTTTGGCTTTGTGTTCAGGGGCAGAACCCCGGAGACCATCACTGTTGTTGAAATGGGCAAATCAGTGGACTACCAGCTCCTTGCTATCCTGGACTTCAACAATGTGCGCAAAAGAATGAGTGTTATAGGTATGATGCCTAATGGTTTTATAGTGATTTGGAATGAGTGTTATAGGTATGACGCTTAATCGTTTTATAGTGATTTGGAATGTGTGTTATAGGTATGATGCCTAATCGTTTTATAGTGATTTGGAATGTCCTTGAAAATCTAATACACTACACATGTGTTTTGAGTTGTTTTTGACACAGTGACATATTATGAAACTGCTAACATATTATGGACAAATCTTTGTTTTAATTTTGTTTCATGGAAACGCCGCACATGAGTTAAGAATACTTCTTTTCTGTCTCCTGTTTTTTATGTGTGTGGTGTTGTAGTGAAGACCCCAGATGGCCAGATAAAGCTGTACTGTAAAGGTGCCGACACCATTTTGTTTGAGAGATTGAATCCATCAAATGAAGACCTTAAACGCATCACATCAGAGCACCTTAATGTAAGTTGTATCCTGTTTTAGTTTTTTTTTTTGTGGCTTTTTTGCTTAATTGGTTATTCCAAATTTTCTTTTGATATTACTCATCTCGTTTCTTAGAACGAAGGTAACTATTCATTCTCACCCCTTACCAAACATATCACAGTACTGCTAGACTGCTTTTCACTCTGACATTAATGTAAAACCTACATATGTATGTCATATGTAATATGCCTTTGTGTTGACCCAAGGAATTAGAAACCAAAGGAAAACAAATGTGTCTAGAGCTGGCACTCTGAAAGTATATTAAAAATGTCACAACATATATGCCTAGCATATATTTGACAGGGTTATTACTTTGAGAGCCAAACACCTTGGAACATTTATAATCCAAGTCAGCCAGGGACTGGAGAAGGGGTTTATGGAAGATTTTTTTTATTAAAGGCATGCAAGGCCAGAGTCTCTCAGTCTTTGTCATGAAGCAGAAAAAAAGATTAGTCACTGTTTCCAGTTGAGCAGGTAACATATATAGATTATCCTGCATGACCAGAAACCAGAACCAGATTATCATTGATAACCCCAGTGAAATGCTCTTTAAGGCCGTGATGTTTTTTAGTGATGTGTGATTTGTTAGTGATTGTGGTTTTGATGGTAAATAGGCTTGGTTGTAGATTAGCCGCTGTTGTAATCCTCAACCTATAGCACAAGGAATTTGACATCACTTGTTACAAGTGGCATACAGAACAGGTCTACTATCGTCTTAGGTATGCTCAGACCCCAGGTACGCCATGCACTAGACCCGTTACAGTTTGCATACCAGGAGAAAGTGGGCGTGGACGATGCCATCACTTATCTTCTACACAGGACACATTCTCACCTGGACAAGGGGAAAAGTGCTGTGAGAATCATGTTCTTTGATTTCTCAAGTGCTTTTAACACCATCCAACCCCTCAGACTGGGAGACAAGCTCTTGCAGATGGGTGTGGACGCTCACCTGGTAACCTGGATCACAGATTACCTGACCGAGCGACCACAGTTCGTCAGACTGAAGAACTGTCTCTCTGACACTGTGATCAGCAGCACCGGAGCGCCACAGGGAACTGTGCTCTCTCCAGTCCTGTTCACCTTGTACACATCTGACTTCTGCTACAACACTGAGTCATGCCACATGCAGAAGTTTTCTGACGATACTGCAATTGTGGGGTGTATCAGGAACGGGCAGGAGGAGGAGTACAGGAGCCTGCTGGAGGACTTTGTGCAATGGTGCAAACTCAATCATCTCCAACTCAACACTTCAAAGACCAAGGAGATGGTGGTGGATTTCCGCAGGTCTAAGCCCACTCTGCTACCAGTCTCCATTGATGGGGTCAATGTCGAGGTGGTAAGCACCTACAAGTACCTGGGTCTCCACCTGGACAATAAACTGGACTGGTCAGCCAACACTGACGCACTCTACAAGAAAGGACAGAGCAGGCTGTACTTCCTGAGGAGGCTGCGCTCCTTCAATGTGTGCAGCAAGCTCCTCAGGATGTTCTACCAGTCTGTTGTTGCCAGCGTGCTCTTCTATGCAGTGGTATGTTGGGGAGGAAGCACAAGGAAGAAGGATGCGGGGCGACTTGACAGGCTGGTAAGGAAAGCTGGCTCTGTAGTGGGAGCTGAACTGGAGTGCATCACTTCAATATCTGACAAAAGGACCCTGAACAAACTGATCAACATCTTGGACAATGCACAGCACTATTGTTAAGCAGAAGAGCCTGATCAGCTGGAGACTTCGCTCACTGCCTTGCACAACAGACAGACTGAGGAAGTCATTCATCCCCAGGGCCATTGAACTGTTCAATGCTTCACTTAAGGGAAGAGGAGAAATAGACTTCTCCACATAGTCTGTCTGCCTCTTCACCACCTCCATGTCTTGAACTGTCTGTCCACTAGCCACTTTACCATTGTCTTCCGCCTCACTGTTTGCGTGCTTTATTAGCACATATGCACAACCCCTCCCTCCATGCCACAACCGAACTGTGACCACACTTATACCTTTCTTAATATAGTTATTTATACATAGATATATAGACTTTATTCTTGCACTGTTGCACTGTTTGACTTACTCGTTTGAATTACTCATTTGCACCATCACCATTACACTCATTCACAAAGAGCACCTTACCTTACCCTATGCACAGAGGACCACAGGCTCAGTCCCTGCTTCAGTCATTGCAAGCGCACCTGATTGATTAATCACCCACTATGTGGATACTGTTTTTTAGAATTGATTTAGATTAAGTTTTATTTAATATAATTTGTATTTTAGTATATTAGTATATTCTTTCTCTTCCACAGTCCTCCTTATTGCTTAGTTGTGTTTTTTTATATTATATACTTTTAATTACTTTTTCTGCTGTTAGTGAATGTGTGTATTTCCCCTAGGAATCAATAAAATATCTATCTATCTATCTATCTATCTATCTATCTATCTATCTTTCAGCAATACGACAATTTCAAGTTGTATATATTTGAAATTGTTGCATTGCCAAAAGATTTTGCAACAGGTTTTGCCACCTGAACTGCACCATATCAAACTTATAGTGAACCAAGAATTAATCATGAAATACACAGGTGAAACATAGCTGATGACACTGTTATAAAGACTTTATACGATTTGCAATAATTTTGTTGACATATTGTTCCCACAGATGTTTGCTGGAGAAGGCCTGAGAACCCTTGTTCTGGCCTACAAAGACCTGGACAGAACTTCCTTTAAGGAATGGACAAAGAGGCTTCACACTGCTAGCACTGCCTTGGAGGACAGGGAACAACTTGTTGATGCTTTATGTGAAGAGATTGAAAGGGACCTGATAGTAGGCATTTTCCTTTTCCTTTTCCTAATTCTAAAAATAAACATTATCACACATGAAACATATATAATATATTCAGAAGTGGCAAGACATAAATAGACTTTGCTTTCAACATTAGATTTTTTTCATAGAGCGCCAAAAGGTTAGCGCTCTTAGATGTGCAGTTTTATACATTTCCATGGATTCAAATGGATTCCATGGATATATTTTCAACTGTCATCAGCATATGAGGTATTTTGGTCCAAATTCTTATTTTGTTTTTTAAGTAGCATAGATATTTTTTATTCTTGTCTTTTTAGCTGCTTGGTGCCACTGCAATAGAGGACAAACTACAGGAAGGTGTGGCTGAGACTCTTGTTGCTCTGAGTTTGGCAAACATCAAAATCTGGATTCTTACAGGAGACAAACTGGGTATATTGTACATGTGTACTTGAAATAATATGTTACCTAACTATTCTCAACTGCTGATCCTGAGGGGCACTATCATGATCAGATTTTGTAAATATGTTTGGGAGAAGCTTTGTTCTAAGTGCAAAATCTGCTGTGTGATGTGCAACTGGTGAACTCGAGCACTTGGTGAAGAAAGGAACAAGACGTCATGCTTGCCGCCACGATGTGCCGGGTGTAAGATAGGGCCCTTATTCTGCTTGACATAATAACGTGTAAATTACTGATGTGAAAGGACTAATTTACTTCATAGTGTAAGCTTTTAGAAAAATACACATTTAATATCTATATTTTTAGATTTTCAGATAATTTCAGTAATATTTTTCTTCTTCGTGTCATTGCAGAGACAGCCATGAATGTAGCTTACTCTTGTAACATGCTTAGAGATGACATGAGTGAAGTCTTCATCATCTCTGGTCCCACAGCTGTGGAGGTCCAAAAGCAGCTCAGGTAAAGAGAGATAGAGAGAGAGAGAGAGAGAGTGCAGACAAAGTCTGTTTTAGTGATTCACTTTGCCACTTTATTTTCCTTATTTACCTTAAATCCCCTTTATTTTTGGAGGAACGCCAAAGATCACATCGGTGGACCACTGACACACAAAAATGACATCCACACAGATGACTGTGTGTTTGAAGAGACCATGAATGCAGAGTATGCACTTATCATCAGTGGGCCTTGCCTGGTAAGCCTGACATTGTGTGGCGTAAAGATCTACGCAAATCTATGTTTATTTATATGAGTATATCCGGTCTTTAAGGTGAGAGATGACAGATATTTGAGTGTTCTGTTTTGAGGAAGTCCAAGAGGAGAAATGGGTCATCAGTTGGCCTTGCCTGATAAGGTGACATTGTGTGGCGTAAAGATCTACGCAAATCTATGTTTATTTATATGAGTATATCCGGTCTTTAAGGTGAGAGATGACAGATATTTGAGTGTTCTGTTTTGAGGAAGTCCAAGAGGTGAGATAAGAGTGTTGTTTGACAGTATGTTCTGCTGTGACCCACAGGCTTACGCACTGGAGGCGGAGATGCAGCACCTCCTGCTGGACACAGCCTGCTTGTGCAAAACAGTCATCTGCTGCCGGGTCACCCCCCTGCAGAAGGCTCAGGTGGTGGAGCTGGTGAAGAAACAGAAGCAGGCCGTCACCCTGGCCATAGGAGATGGCGCAAATGACGTCAGCATGATCAAAAGTAGGATTATAATGACAATTCTTAACTCAGTCACTCTCTCTCTCTCTCTTTGCCTGTGTATAGGGTTTGTTTGTGAATCACTGCCATTATTTGTACATTAATTGCACAAATCATCTTCTCTTCTCCCATGCTTTATGTGCCCACATGGCTGGAAGTCAGTGAATATACTGTATGTAATATGTGTAATGTGTGCAATGTAATGACTAAATAAGATGCTTACTGCTGTCTGTCTACGCCTATATTCGCATGCTGCTCTCCACAGCGGCTCATATTGGTGTGGGCATCAGTGGGGAGGAGGGCAGGCAGGCGGTCCTTGTGTCGGACTACTCCTTCGCCCAGTTCTGTTTTCTACAGCGCCTTCTCCTGGTGCACGGCCGCTGGTCCTACCACCGCATGTGCAAATTCCTGCGCTACTTCTTCTACAAGAACTTTGCCTTCACCCTTGTGCACTTCTGGTTTGCCTTCTTCTGTGGCTTCTCAGCACAGGTGAGAATAGATCTGGTGTAGTGGTGTGGAGGACACATGCAGATGGGATGCTTGTGTCCATGTGAAAATTATGCAAAGTGAACCTTGACTAGTCCGACAGCCTAATATTATGAAATGGCACTGTCTTTCAACCCTTGCTCTTAACAGACCATATATGATCAGTGGTTCATCACTCTCTTCAATGTAATCTACACATCACAGCCAGTTCTAGCATTGGGTCTGTTTGATCAGGTAAACACTCCTGATTACTCGTTTACCTCTTAATGTGGTTCATTTCATATGTATGGTTCCATAATTCCACCAACTCCATAAGTTTATGTGTCTTTGGCATGGGTGTTTTGTCTGCGGTTAGGACGTGAGTGAACAGAATAGCCTGCGCTACCCTAAGCTCTATGAGCCGGGTCAGCAAAGGCAGCTCTTCAACAAGCGCCAGTTCCTCCTGTGCTCCCTGAATGGCATCGGCACGTCTCTCGCTCTGTTCTTCGTGCCGTACTGCGCCCTCGGCCACTCTCTGAAGGAGGACGGCACCACGGTTACAGACCATCAGTCTTTCGCGGTCGTCATTTCGACCTCACTGATCATTGTGGTGAGCATTCAGGTAAGGGTGTGAAGAATCACATGTGGCTTTTGTGATGTGAAACCAATATGGATAGGGGGTGTTTGGTGGAGGTAGCATACATGTATGTTTTTCTCAGCAATGTAGGTCTGAAGTCTACAGAAGCGTATTGCATTCATGGGGAAAAAACGGGTCCTGTTTTTCTGAATTAATGAGTTAATTAGCCTATCTTGTTAATTCAGAAAAAACAGCCCAGTTTTTCCGAATTAACGAGTTGACGAGAAGTCTGCTGTTGAAGTCTGTCTTTGAATTGGCCTAACAATAAAAACAATGAGGAAACATTGTAAGATATGGAAAGGATATTTTTTAATTAAGTATCAAGTTATTAAGTATTTTATATTTTAGCATTCAAGCTCAGGTTGTAATAAATTCGGTAGGCCTAAGTAAGACACCTTACTCTTGTTTAACTGTCAGATTGGACTCGATACAAATTACTGGACGCCAATAAATCATGTTTGTATCTGGGGCAGCGTGGCCATGTACTTCTTCATAGTGTTTGCGCCACACAGAAGCAGCACCTTTGATGAACTCCCAAAGTATTTCCCCTTTTTTGGTAAGTTACATTTATGATAGCCTTTCAGTTAGGAAAGAATGAGACAAAAATAATATTTTTTCAATCAAGAATGAACTTGCATACCATGTGGCCGATGCAAAAGAGTTGATTTTTAATCCATCAAGAAATGAAAAGTGCAAAGTGCTAGCAAGGTGTAAAACGTTTTCGGTCCCATTCAGACCATCATCAGCATTGGCAACATTGGTATGCGGGTTCATTCTTGATTGAGGGACTGATAAGACTATCGGAACTAACGCATCCGCCAGGCCTGGAGTTGGCGCAATACCATGTTTGCCACATATTAATAGTTTAAAACAATGGATAATATTAAATATCATTGTTAAATTAAATACATCAGTGTCTTGCTCTGGACGCCATAAATAACCAAACAAGCGTCTCTGTGCTTGTTTATATTTCCACTGTGGAGTTCAGTTTTTAATGCATCTTTCCCAACCTCTCTGTGCAGGAACTGCGCACAACTGCCTGACATGTAGGACGGTCTGGCTAGTTATTCTTCTCACCACTGTCACATGTATAATGCCTGGAGTAGTATTTCGATTTGTACAAAGAGAGCTTTGCCCAACTCTAATTGAGAAGGTAAGGTGTGGAAGATTGTTGTTAAGGTACATGCAGTGCACCTATGTATTTATATGTATATAATATATGTATTTATGTTGAGCTGGGAAAGGGAAGTAGACCAGCAGTTGATTCAGATTTGTTTTTGCTCAGGTCCGCCATCTGCAGGTGAGCAAGAAGCAGAATCCATTAAAGCAGAGTCACAGGCTAGCACGCAGGGCCAGCAGGCGGTCTGCCTACGCCTTCTCTCACCAGGAGGGCTTTGGAGAGCTCATCACCTCTGGGAGGAACATGAGGGGCTCGATGGCGCCCCCTCAAGGGAAGCTTCAGAGCAGCACCAGCTGGGTGGACAGCATGCTGAAGAGGATCGCCGAGCAGGGCATGAGGATAGGTTCTTCCAGCCCGAAAAGCATGGCTAGTCCTAGAAATATTGCTCTTAGGGTTAGAGACACTATCAGACCGCAAAGAGAGCATATTGCTATGGACGAAAATGTGACAGATACAATGCTGCCTGTCGTGTAAGGACACGGAGACCACCCATGGTTTGTGTGTCTATTCTCAGGTAAAAAATATCATAGGCTATCTTGAGATCACCATGGTTATGGACCAGTTGCTCACCTGTGAGACAAGCCATTGCCGTCCAAGGCCTATCCTGTTTCATGGACATTGGCTGAGAGTTGTTAAGTTAAATGTGTTACAGTTGGCTATTTTAGCCTACTGAAAAGCAGAAATTCTCTTTTTACTTCTGTCTATATGATTTAGCCCCTGTAACTTAATTCAATGACAGTTACAAATAACATGTAGGCCTATTGAAAAAAAAAAAAACCATAACGATACGCAGGGCTAAATTTCTGGATGTTATGGTTATGGGATTTGGCAGACGCTTTTGTCCAAAGCAACATGCAAATAAAGAAATGTTTGACAAAAGGCAGATTTTTAACGCACGGGAGCATGTTTTTTTTTTTTTTTTAATTTTAAATAAGTTATTAAAGGTCCGTTTTTCTATACGAAAGTGTTGCCTTGTGTCTTTTGCATTTCACCCCAGCACTCAGAAGACTGTTTATTGGACTATGCAATAATTCTTACATGCACGATAAACAAACGTCGAGGAGCTTGCTCCACAATTTAGTCTGCCACATATCCTGTTTTTTATCTTAATGTTTATGGTTAGACGTTTGAATGAAATGGGTTTGTTTCTGTAAAGCTTTACAGTTGGCCATTTTTCCACACTGCTCGCCCGAATCACATGGCCCGCTATTTATAGTAGATTAGGCAGTGATATCGAAACTCCTCAGTGGTGCCGCGCTGAAGGTCAAAAACAAAATCATGTCAAAAGTTTCTTTCCCCCTGTAGAATAGAAAAACCACACAGCAGAATCTAAGCAAAGGTCAGTGACGTCCACTCTAGCCTTGCTGTTTTCTTTTTTCTCTCTTTCTCCTTTTTCTCTCTTTTTTGGGCAAAAGTGCGCGAGTGTACATGTTTTAGACAGGACACCTTGACGGTATGCGCTTACTTCTGCTCCTCGTCTTTCCCTCCATGCACAGCAACGGAAAATATTCCACACGAAGCAAACCAAGGCAACTTCAAGGGTTAATCTGGCTATTTGTTAATATTCGAATGTAATTTTGTCTGTATTTCATGAAAATAAGATGAATTGGATATAATTTTGTCTCTAAAAACAAACCTTTAACCATCCTAAAAGAACTTTGCTTTTAACAGATGGTAAACATTTTAGCTGAGTTATATGTGACTGGCAGTACCAGTATGTTATGAGTTCTGAATAAAGTCTTGGTGACCCGCACTTTCACAGAGAGGAGTTTCTTGGCACTCTGTCCCACTCAGTCGTCACATTCCCAGTTCTCGCGAACCTGCAACCATGTGTTTGCTTACTGATGTCCTGGGGAATGAAATGTCACACTGCTGGGCCTAAAGCATGAGAGTGTGAGTGTGTGTGTCAGCTCTGGGTTCCTGGTGTTGGACTTTTCTGGGAGTAAAATGTGCCTTTCCATCTGAGGGCAAAGTAAGTCTTTCATTCCTCTGCATTCAGGATATTTGGGTTGGGGCCACAGGACCACTGTGTGAGCCATGTCTTGCCTCCTACGCTGCGTCTCCTGCACCTCTGTGCCCTTGGTTTACCGAGCTGCACTAAAAAAGTCACCTGGGAAAAGGTACTTTCAAACCTGTGCTATTCTATGGAACCAACAGGCTCCCAAAGGTATGTAGTATAGTGTCATACTGCACATTTCATTTGCTATTTTATATATTATAATACTGTTACACCCTATTTTATTCCACCAGCTTTCTGGAGTATCCTTATGTTATACAACTGCAGGTCATTCAAGTTCAAGTTCATTTGAGGTCTTGTTTTTCCCTTTGTTATGTAGTGCCCCCACATACTACAGTCCACAGATAAATGACACATAATAACAGATGAACAGTACAGCGTTTGGAAGCAACTATGAGAAGCACTCACTTTAATCCTTACCTAAATGCATCTGCCTACATGTAATTAATGTTTGAGTGAAGGACTGTTGGAGAGGTCATGTAAAGGTGAAATCCTAACTTTGCTAGTTTGTCACTGACCCCTGCCTTTCAAGCAAGTCTCACTAGTGTCAATGAGGTTGTTAATGCCACGACAGAGAGCCCCCCCCAACGTGTGTTTTTTTCTGGTTTTGTGTTGTGTGATTGGACATTTTTGTGAGCTGTGTGAAAACGGCTCACTGAGCCTGTGCAGACCGGGCACAGCTGGGCACGCAGCCAGTCGGCTGCTAATAATGTCTTGCTGTTGTTGGAGATCCGCAAGCCAAGTAAGGAGAGATATGTGAAACAAGACTCTGGAACAGACTCTACTGAAGGCTTGTGTATACGCTGCACGTGCCTAGCCTCATTTCTTTTTTACTGTTTTGTTTCCCGTCTATTTTATTTAAGGTGCTCATGATCCTACAGTTTTTTTAAGCACAGAAACAGAAAAGCTGTTGGAGTAGGCCTATCTGTGTTTGGAGGTCTAGGGGGGACCAGCGCTGCCGCCCTAAGTTGCTGTGTTCCCCTCAGGTGTGCGTTATAAAGATGTCATGGTGGGCGTGCCCAAGGAGATCTTCAAGACTGAGAAGAGAGTGGCCCTTTCCCCTGCCGGAGTGGAGGCCCTGGTCAAGCAGGGCTTTAATGTCCAGGTGGAGAGCGGCGCCGGAGACGAATCCAAGTTCTCCAATGATCAGTACCAACAGGCAGGGGCCAAAATTACCGACACCAAGGGCGCCTTCAACTCAGACCTGGTTCTGAAGGTAAGCAGAATTATATCTGAATGTTAGTACCAGGATTTTTAATTATTATTATTATTATTTGGTATAATAATTATTATCATTATTTTTTGTCATATTTAATTTAATGAGTCATTTGTACTCAGTTTAAACTCTGTACATAAATGTTTCATAACTCTCATGACATGGAGCACCACCCTAAAATGATGAAGGTCTTTTGAAGGGCACATGTGTGAAAAAAACCTCTCAGTCATAACCTGAAAAAGTAATGCAGTTGGGAGCACGAATGTCTTATCAGATCTTTCTGGGAACACAGGTGCGAGCGCCGACCTTCAGCGAGGCTTTGGGCAAGCATGAGGCCGAGCTGCTGAAGCCCAAGTCCACCCTGGTGAGCTTCATCTACCCCGCCCAGAACCCTGAGCTTATGGACAAGCTGGCCAAGCAGCAGTGCACCGTCCTGGCCATGGACCAGGTCCCCCGAGTGACTATCGCCCAGGGTTACGACGCCCTGAGCTCCATGGCCAACATCGCAGGGTGAGCTTACGTGAGCGCATGGTCCATGTCAATGCACGATACAGTGGGGATGATGTGTAATGATCTGTTCTGCAGCCTTGTGGAGGTTTCTCTGCTCTGCCTCTTTTATGGCTAAATGATTAATGTTCTGTCAGGACAAGCACGAAAGAGGAATTGTAAAAAGTGCATATTTACAACTGGGACCAACTTTATATATTGGAGCAAAGAGCAGAAAACATGTTTTCCATTTAAATTCCCTCTTATCTTCCACAGTGATGACAATGGCTATACATTTAAGATGAGGTTAAAGCATATTATTCATGCTAAGTTATCAGGAAACACTTTCCACATGGTTTAATTAGGAAATTATCCAGGGGCCAAGAAGGTGCATTGACTTTTTTCCCCCATGGTACTCAGGTACAAGGCCGTGGTCCTCGCTGCCAACCACTTTGGAAGATTCTTCACCGGCCAGATTACCGCAGCTGGGAAAGTACCTCCAGCTAAGGTAGCCACTGACAACTAGCTCAACCTGTCATAAAAAAAATACTCATTACACAGGCTAAGAAGTTCCCTACACATTGTGATTTAGCTGTGGAGAACTGACAAAAATTGCTGTAGTATTTACATAATCGCTCCTGCCTCAAAACCCGGATTGCTGCTAAAAAGGTGCGGTCTAGAATCATTGTGGAGACATGGAGAGGCTTGGTAGATATTATAAGAACCAGTTTGAGAGCTGTGAATACAAATAAAGATGTTTCCATTGATTATTTTAAAAGGTTATGAATAATTGTGGACATGCCATTTTTCATATTTAAAAAAAAAAAAAGATGAAAACGCTTCTTTTTTGATTCCATGTTTCTCCCACATTGTCTTACAACCTTTTGGCGTGTGGCAGTGTCAGAACAAACATATTGGTCAAGAGAAAATCAACAATAAATCAATATTTGCCAGGGGTATGAATAATTATGTTCCTGTATGTAATATTTATTTATATGTTATATATTTATATGTGAGTATTTGAATAATGTGTTATCAGGATTTCAGCAGTAAAACCAGCCTTACGAAAGAAAGATAACTGTAGAAATTATTATATGTTTGACCCCCACAGGTGCTTGTTATTGGTGGTGGTGTAGCAGGATTGGCTGCAGCAGGAGCAGCCAAATCAATGGGGGCCATTGTGAGAGGGTTTGACACAAGGTACAAAACACGATAAACCACCATGTAACTGCAATGCACCAGCAGTAAACCTTTAGGACTTTTAATTGTATGAACGGTCACATCATAGTGTGAGCAGGAAAAGTGACAGTGTTTTCTGTAACCAGACCAGCAGCACTGGAGCAGTTCAGGTCCTTTGGGGCAGAAGCTTTGGAAGTGAATATCAAAGAGTCAGGAGAAGGAGTTGGGGGTTATGCCAAGGAGATGTCTAAAGAGTTCATAGAGGCCGAGATGGAGCTGTTTGCCAAGCAGTGCAAGGAGGTGGACATCGTTATCACTACTGCTCTTATTCCAGGTAAAAAAACACATTCAACCACACTTTTAAATCACAGTTTGACAATTCTGTTGCATATATCACTGACTCTGTCCTCATTGCTTAATCTATTTAATCAGTTCAGTGTTTAATTGATCTCCATGGTCCCTGCAGGAAAGAGGGCTCCCATCCTGATTAAGACGCCGATGGTGGAGTCCATGAAGGATGGCTCTGTGGTGGTGGATTTGGCCGCTGAAGCCGGAGGCAACATTGAGACGATTAAACCCGGAGAACTCTATGTGCACAAAGTGAGTGACACTGTTCCAACCAGTAAACCTCCATGTTAGTATGGTGAACACACATAGCACAGTGATATTAAAACAAATGGGTACAGTGCCAAGGTTGTGCATCTCATTAAAAGGAGATGAAAAGAAGATGTGAGAACATTTATAGATGACATGCAAAAAAGCAATAGCCAATTTTTAGGGAAATGTTTATTTCTATTTTTTCTATACATTAGGGGGTGACAAACATTGGATTCACAGATCTCCCTAGCAGAATGTCCACACAAGCCAGCTCACTGTACTCCAACAACATTCTGAAGCTACTGAAAGCTATTAGCCCTGATAAGGAGTACTTCCACTTTGAACCTGTGGACGACTTTGATTACGGAACACTTGACCATGTCATCCGTGGCACCACGGTGATGAAGGTAAGTATCAATGCTACTACTCCTGCAGCTTTCGAACATACCAGAATAGGACCCATTTCATAATTAAGAATTCAATGTCAACTCCAACAGCTAAGAGATTACATTTGATCTGTGTATGGCATGCACGTCAGTGAGACAAAAACATTGAACATTGAGACACCAAAGCCAAAACTTTTGAATTTTAAAAGCCCACACAGCCAACTTGGCTCATACGCACAAGGCTGTCAGCAAGATTGACGTCTCACGTGAGAAAAAGGATTGGGGCTTTGGATTTTCTGTGTTTGCCTTCTTTTCCAAGAATCCCCCCCCCCCCCCCCGACACTTTGTTTATTGCATACTTGAAAGACAGAGGGGGAACAGACAGCCTCCAGGGGAAATATCATCTTACCGTCTATTGAAACAGCAATTCACACAATTTTCATTGGAATTTATGGTGCTGCTCAGAGCTGTTTCTTAACACGCTCCAAAGAAGTCTCCTATTTTGTTGACTTGGCTGTTGTCTCTATGGCCCTGTGAACTATGAGTCATTGTGGTTTTGGTCTTCTACTTGTGCCATTATGTAAACATTATAAACTCTAGTCATGTTCAAGGGAACAAATGCATGGTGATGAAACACTTGGATCAGTTTCATCATTTATTTATCTATCTGCTTTATGCGTGTGTGTAAAACTATGTTCACTCTGCACTGACGCGTATGTCTCCTGTAACCCCAGCAAGGCAAGAACATTTTCCCATCGCCATTACCAAAGACTGTCCCTCCACCTCCCCCGGCTAAGATAAAGTCTGTAGCCGAGCTGGAAAAGGAGAAAAAGGCAACAGTCTCCCCTTTTAACCGCACCTTGACCTCCGCAGGCATCTACACAGCAGGTGAAGAGACACAGTACATTCCCATGATTCACTCTAGATTGTGGGAGAAGAGAGAAGGCGCATAGCTTATGGCTAGTTGTGAATAGTTGTTGTGGGTGAATGTAATCCTATTATATACTTCAGCATGTAGTGTTTCTAGACGTGGAGGTGCATGAAAAAGGCACTTGTTCGGCGCACACCCCACTGGGCAAAGTTGTGTGTGTATTTCATGTGTATTTTTTTAATTTGTCTTGTTGCAGGGGTGTCCACTGTCCTTGGTCTGGGTCTTGTCGCACCCAACGCTGCTTTCACCCAGATGGTCACCACTTTTGGACTGGCAGGAATTGTTGGCTATCACACGGTGTGGGGCGTCACCCCAGCCTTACACTCACCTCTCATGTCTGTCACCAATGCCATCTCAGGTGAAATACCCCTATAATCTAATGACCTGGCAACAGCATCTTCAACAATACACTTGATAATGTATACACTCTAGGTTTGGTTTATGCATTAGAGATCTCTGCTGTTTTGATTTTGGCTGTCTATGAACTGCACTCAGACTGTTCTTCCAATCCCTAGGCCTGACTGCTGTGGGTGGCTTAGTGTTGATGGGTGGAGGTCTCACACCATCATCTCTCCCTGAAAGTCTGGCACTGGCAGCTGCGTTTGTGTCATCTATCAACATTGCAGGTTTGACCCTAATCCCATCAAAAATACAACTCAATATCTACTCAGACCTTACTCAGGCTTGTATTTAAGTGTAATTAAGTGTATTTAACCATTGAAAATATATACCATAACAGATGTAGACTTCTGACAGTACGTAGACCAGAACTGTTATAATCCCTCAAGTGTTTGATTCCCAGCAGCCTTCTATCATGTTAAAAAGATTGGAAGAATTCTAAGCTATGATAGTGTTATGGGATGCATACTGCGCATAGACAGTGCAAAGTATATTTAACTTCAAATGATCTGCTGTTCCTCTCAGGCGGTTTCCTCATCACAAAGAGAATGTTGGACATGTTTAAGCGGCCCACAGACCCCCCGGAGTATAACTACCTGTATGGAATCCCTGGAGCTCTCTTTGTGGGGGGATATGGAGCATCTGTAGCCAGTGGCTACCACATAGAACAGGTGTTGATGCAATGTAGCCCTATTACTCTATTGATATCTTTTATGAAGCAAAGCATGTTGGTAGACATGCATACATCATGCATCATACTGTAGATCTCAACAGTCTCTAACATGTCTGTAGATGTTTGTGTTCTGTGTGAATCCCACTGCTCACTCCCAGCCTGTGTGTTGACAGATGATGTACCTTGGCTCGGGCCTGTGCTGTGTCGGAGCCCTGGCCGGCCTGTCTGCCCAGGGCACCAGTCGCTTGGGCAACACCCTGGGCATGATGGGGGTGGCTGGGGGCATCGCTGCCACCCTGGGTGCACTCAAGCCCTCCCCTGAGCTGCTGTCACAGATGTCTCTGGCCATGGCAAGCGGAGGCACCATAGGTATGTCGGAGCGCATACCGCAGCATCGGCACATACCACAGCGCCTTGTGTGTCCTCATGTTGATGTCGGGCCAAGTTGACATGACGATATCACATTAAGGGTGCTAGAAAAAGTGTACCAGAAATATTACATGAGGGTTTCATTTGCCATGAGACAGAGCAACAGAACTGCTTTAATCTGGAGAAAATTATCTAGACTTGAATCTCACTACCAATTAGTTTAACATAAACACATACAGAAAATATGTATTGTATGCACAAAATTCTGTAGTTGTAACAAAAATCCTTTGAGGTCAACCACATCATCACACGTGCTTGTTCAGAGGAATTTCATGGCATTTACAGTGATGGTAAAACCTGTTTACATTATGACATAGAATGTTAATCATCTTGTCAGTATACTGTTTGTAGCTGTAATTTTCATATGATGAATGATGATATATTCAGACCTCTGGCACTTCTTTAGCAAACGTTCAGGGTGTGTTTGTTTATATATAGTGTTGTTTGTCTTTTTATAAGTCATCTTCTAATTTGATTTGCAGCCATTTTAATTTCATACTAAGTGGCTGGCCTGGTTCCCTCTATGTGGGGTTTGATGTTAATTCCCAGATATATCTAGGCTTATGAGAAACAGACTTTTTCTTTTTTTATCAAGTTTGTCAGACTGAATTGAATTATGCTCTAATCAGGCACTGCATGTCGCAGCTTTAGCGAAGATGGTGCTGAAATGTTGACCAAATTTATGGTGCAAAGATGACAGATGATCTCCATTCAGAGTGTCAGCCTAAAGTTTGTATCTCATATCAATTGATTTAATCCATAGCAATATGAAGGCTAATCCTCTTGTTACTTAGAGAATACTGCATATGCTTGTCTGAGTTATTACTTAATCTTTTGATTCTGTCTGCTGGCAGGATTGACCATCGCCAAGAAAATTGAGATCAGTGATCTACCTCAGTTGGTGGCAGCCTTCCATAGCCTTGTAGGGTTGGCAGCAGTGCTCACCTGCGTTGCTGAGTACATGATTGAGTATCCCCACCTCGACGCCCATCCTGCTGCCAATATGGTGAAGACCGTTGCCTATCTTGGCACCTACATTGGTGGTGTCACCTTCAGTGGTTCCCTGGTTGCTTATGGAAAGCTTCAAGGTACACAGCATTGCTGAGGGATGAGATTGCGTTCTCACTCACACAAAAAGTTCCCATTAGCTCTGTTGATCCACATAAATGTGTGCCAAGGGTGGATGTGGAAAATATCCTTGTCTTCATTGTCTCCTTTAAACAGTCGACAGTAGGCCAAGTTTTATTCAATTCCAGCTATGATTTGCCTTAAAGCTGGCATGTCTGGTATTTTCCCTTGGACAAATGTACTCTTGCAGGCGATGTGAAAATCTAGAGATTACTAAATGTTCAAAAAGTAAGGAAAAGATTAGGCGATTTTAAAAACTCGCATCAGTGAGGCCATTCCTCCTGTTGCCAGAACTATGCAGGGCAACAGGAAAAACACTGGAATGCTTCATCTGCCTTGGTATATCATCTCATAAAGTTATCTCTCAAAATATGATGTCAGGATGATTTGCCAGTTGAACCATGTGCCCCTGCTGTTCATCTTCTCCTATGAATCAAATTGTGGAGTCTAGCCAAAGAAAGATAAAAGACCCACTGAGGCTCTGGTTTACCACACATTAGCAGCAATAATCAGCACGCCCTGTAGCCCAGTGTTTGCCAAAACTTGTCATCTTTTATCGATAAAGATCTCCCTGATTTTTTGCGCTTGAAGAAGCTTCCCAGATTTTCTTTTTTAGCATTGATTGTTGGTTTTGTTCAGTTGCCAAGAATAGCGAAAGCGAGAGAGACTAGCATCAAGCTGCATTCTCATACCTGCGTTAAAGTTTGAGGCTTGTTTTAGAGTGTTTAGAGCATTACCTTCAGGTAAAAGAAGGAAACATGTCATTTCTGATTTAATCTCCAACGTTGAAAACCACTCTGTGACTCAGGTGTTCTTGACTCGGCACCCCTGATGCTCCCTGGCCGCCACATGATGAACGCTGGCCTCATGGCTGCCTCGGTCGGAGGCATGGTGCCCTTCATGCTGACTGACAGCTACGGTACAGGCATGGGCTGCCTGCTGGGGGTCTCTGGCCTCTCCACCGTCATGGTAAGTGTGGACTTGCATGGCAAGATGGTGATTCAGGAAAACATATTTTCTCTAAGCTATGAACTGTATGTGTTAACAGTAGATTGCCCCAAAATAGCAACTTTATGCAAGTTATTATGCATTCTGTCTCATAGCTATTCCTTATGTGTAGGAAATCTGACACAGTGCTCTTATGCTGAGAGGCTGAAGCAGCATTTATTTTATAGTATTGCAGAATTTGAGACAACTGAATGGTGAATGGTAAGACAACACTGAATGGTATGATCCATTTTTGTGTGCTCTTCTCCATATCTAGGGTGTCACACTGACTGCAGCCATCGGGGGTGCAGACATGCCTGTGGTCATCACCGTGCTGAACAGCTACTCTGGCTGGGCCCTGTGTGCCGAGGGCTTCTTGCTGGACAACAACCTCATGACCATCGTTGGCGCACTGATTGGCTCGTCCGGTGCCATCCTGTCTTATATCATGTGTGTGGTGAGTATGGACGGATGGCTGGTCTCCATTCACACATCCCCTGACAGAATTAATAAGAAGACTTGTGCAATTGCAACCACCTGCAAGTGTTTTCTCTTGGCTAATGACTACAGTTTCCATCCTTGAAAGATACTCTCCTATTGACTCATACCCCACATCACTATTTCAGTGACTGAATACTGATGTGTACACTGAAAGATGACATTGTCTTTGCAGGCCATGAACCGCTCCCTTCCTAATGTTATTTTGGGTGGCTATGGCACTTCATCCACTGCTGGTGGGAAACCCATGGAGATTGTAGGCACCCACACTGAAGTTAACTTGGACCAGTCCATTGAAATGATAAGGGAGGCGAACAGCATTATTATCACTCCTGGTAAGCTTCTACAATAAACATAATGAAGTAACCATATCATCTGCAGGAATGCCACCGAGGAATCTTTTTTTTACTGATGCTTAGCAGGCTTCCTTTAGGTTTGACCCAAAAGATCAGCACAAAGTTTATAACATATTATATTCTTTGTAATTCAAAGTTTAGTTTAGTAATGGTTAATCAGCTGCCATCAAAATACTAGGGGGGATTTAAATGTGGCAAGATTTTGTCCACCAGAAGGCAACAGTGTGCCATGTTCCTCTTCTCCCTGAGCCAAACCATACCAGTAAAAACATGCACAATGTAAAGTTAAAGCAAAAGTATGTAGTTCTGTAGCAGTTTTAAAGGTATGCTTTTTATCATTCTCAAATGATCGTGATGTCTGGTCATGTCAAGGGAAACCTATATCATTGTCACCATGTGGCTTTGCAGCTTAAATCCAAAACAGCTTGATACTAGATAATATAGAAAGAAAATAAAGAAATTGAATTAGTCTTTTTGGCTAATTAGCTCACTAATGTTAGAGTAGAGAAAACAACTCCTTATTGTTGCTTTCATGTTAAAGCATCATGCTTTTTATTTTAGCTATACATAAACTGGGACTACTAAAGATCAGCTCTATATAAGACAAATAGATTAAAAAAACTTAAATGGATCAAGTTAGCTTTGCTGCTGAAGCTAATGTGCCATGTTGCATGCATTACTCCTTTTTCATGCATGAAATCCCACTGTGACCGTAGAATTCACTGTCCAGAAGACCCCGAGTCCACCATCAGGGCATCTGGGGAAGGTGACAGCATCAGCTGAGAGCACTGGACGCGCGGCCCATGTTTGTTTTCCTTTCTCTTGTTCTGGGCAACATAATAAATCACAGAGCTGAGTCCCATGGATCAGGTTTCAAAGTTGTAAGAGGATGGAAATGAAAAGACAGCCGATCCAACACATGTCTACTCCACCGTAGCAAGTCCACGGTAAAACACAAGAAGTCAATTACAACAGCGTGGTGGAGGGAGCAGGCAGATACAGTTGCCTTTAGGGGTCAGATGTTGGGAGGTTTGACTGTCCCATAGGGATCTACTTAACTGCTAAATCTACTGGCCCTGCAGCACGGAATAAAGACCCCTCTACCTTCTCCAGATATTTGAAAACAGAGGTCAGCCAGTGAGAGGGGGAAAGATGGTCTCTCGCACGCACACTGCCATGCCGGTAGAATTCCTCTGCATTAAGGCTCTGGGGTTAGAGGCCTCTGTGTCATGGGGAGCCCCCCCTGTGTTGAGGCAGAGCATGTGCTGTGGGAAGGGTACAGCCTAGCTGAAGTTGCCACACATGATTTCCTTTTTCTGCCTCTAATGAAAGGTGCAATGTCACTTGAAATTCCAGTTACTACTCTTGTTGTCTGTCTGTAACATTAGCAAAGTGCCATATGGTTACAACACGAATGTCTGGTTGACTTTGAAGTTGACTTTTTGGTTGTTTGGTAATTATACTGAGAACCATACATTTTGTTATTGTTTGTTTTATAAGGTTGGGGTCTTTGTGCAGCCAAGGCCCAGTATCCCATTGCTGACATGGTGAAGATGCTCTGTGAGCAGGGCAAGTCAGTCAGGTAAGACAAAAGACTAATGTTTTTAGTTGCTGCTTAACTAAAGGAGTTGACCAAGAGGACTTGTAAGCACAACCCACTCTTTCCTGGAATAATGTAGGGAGAAGTTCCACAAAATGTCCCAAAAGCTAATGGGAACAATCTTATTTATATTTAAAACAAGACAAAACATGTCTATGTCTCAAATCGTAATGCGAAAAATGTCAAGATCACCCAAATAAAGGGGAAAAAGTAAATCAATTGCGAAGATACTCCAGACAGTATTTACATATCAGACCAGAGAAGATAGACATCTTCCGGAAAGTTTAGGAAATGATCCTATGGAGAAATTACGAGAGAACAATCAAGACAGAGAATCAACCAATGAGAATGTGATTTCATTTTGTGTGTGTTTATTTTATTTACACGTCATCATTAACAGCTGAAAACAGCATTAAAAACCATCTAAATCCATCTAAATCCAGTGTTAAACGTAGCTAATAAATTAACCTAACAAATTTTATTTATTTAGTTATTCTTTTCCTTGTCAGATTTGGAATCCACCCTGTGGCTGGCCGCATGCCTGGTCAGCTGAATGTCCTTTTGGCTGAGGCTGGAGTTCCTTATGATATTGTGCTGGAAATGGATGAGATCAATGAGGACTTCCCAGGTGATAATCAAATGGGTCAACTGTAATTCCATGAGTGTCCTCTTTAAATAGTGGGAGGTTTAGGAGTCGGGGTAATTCCGCAGGATCAGCACACAGACCAATCATCCAGCTTCACAGGTGTCTGTCCATTGATTCCGACATAATAAATAGCGGCATCACAGTTGAATTAACGTTCATCATATAATGATGTTTAGACATGCAATGTTTGAGAGCAACAGTCTGTTTTTATAACTACCACCTTCTTAGCCTACGCAAATCTTCAGACACATGGTTCTGTTTAGATTATATGGGGATGAATGAGAACCGCTAGTGCTAGTTTACCTCTTCATAGGTTTGTTTGCTTGCTTGTTTTAGTGGATGCTTTTATGTTTAAACTAATTTTTTGTCCACAGAGACTGATTTGACTCTTGTCATCGGAGCCAACGACACTGTAAACTCTGCGGCCCAAGAGGACCCAAATTCCATAATTGCTGGAATGCCTGTGCTGGAGGTCTGGAAGTCAAAGCAGGTACAGTATAAACTCCCCCTGAATGTTCCCCCTGAATTGCATGATGTGATGACATGTTGGGTCTCAGCCACCTATGGCCAGCCAATGGGACGTCAGTCATGCCACAGGGAGGCCCTGTGAGACCACTCTGATTTATGAATCATGCTTTAACCATCATTCATCCAACAACCTTGCTGCTTGCCAATAACAATCTAATTTGTCATCAGGTGATTGTGATGAAGCGTACTCTTGGTGTGGGCTACGCTGCAGTGGACAACCCCATATTCTACAAACCCAATACATCCATGCTGCTGGGAGATGCCAAGAAAACATGTGATAGCTTACAGGGTAAAATTAGGGAAGCTTTCTATTAGCTCCAGCATATAGCTCCAGTACTATGTGTATTTATTAATTGATCTTGTCCATATCCAATTGATGACTGTATGATTGTTGTATTTCAATTCCATGGCATAGAGTTATTGTGCATTCAAACCCAGAGCTAATCATTAGTCTGATAAAGTAAGTACATCTTGCAAGAGTATAAAAGATGTGCAAAATAATTAACATAAACGACAAATACAAATCAAAATTTAAAATCAATGGAAGTTTTACTGAGTTGCATGAGTTTTCTGATTTGTAAATAAAAGTATTTCACAATGACTTCTGTTAAATATTCTCTTTGTGTTTACCCATTATGCACAAGAAATGACACCAGTGTACTGATGTAATGGTGTTCTGAAATGTAAATACACTTGGCTGTCCCTTACGCCAACTGTGCATTGGCATGTTTTGAGATCATCATCAGGATGTGCATTGCAAGAGGACTATCTGTAATGTCCAGCTGTTCAATGCTCATTATATTTTTCCAGCAGATACTTTTGCTTTGTTGATAATTTTATGGAGGTAGGAGTAAAAAAAGAGAAGGTTGTCATATTCACCACTGTACTCCTTCCGGAGGCACAGAGTATGATAGTCTTTAAGGAAGTAATAAATAGCCTCTATTGTAGCAAGATATGTGTCTGGTGAGCCTCGCTGATGACGCCAGAAACAGGTTTTCCTTGTCTTCAACTCAACCCGTAGCAGAGCTAGAAAAAACAAGGCATAGTGTGTTAATATCAGTCTACTATACGTATAAACACACACTATAAGGAAATATATCTACCAATCTCATTGCTGATATCAGCACAAGATGCTACTCACGTTCGAGTCGTTCATCTGTGATTATTCTGGTAGTCTGGTTCCATGTGCTGTCGATGAAGATGACTCTTTCTAGAGGACAGGACTGTGGATTTACTTCGTCTTCCGTCTCTTCTGTGATCTTCTGTCTCTTTACTCTTGCTTCATCAGATGAGTTTGTTCTTATGTCATTTAGATGCTCCGACATCTCTTCAAGAGTCACTGAGTCAGGTCCAGGGAAAACCAAAACTGCCTGATGGCCAAAGCAGGAATAATAAAAGGGAAAATACTTAAGATATGTCATTTTAGGTTTGTTACGTTTTCTTTTTAGGAGTTGAGCATATTAAGAGTGCACACTGACCTTGTGCACATCACCATCCAGCTCCGGTATGCAAGGGTAAGTGTAAATGTTGACATCGTCGGGAGCGATGAGTCTGGCATGTACCGCAGTGCTCTTTCCATCAGTTTCATTGGGGTGTTTGATTATGTCAATTCTGACCGGGAGCTGTAATTGCAATTAGCATACAAAAACAATTTAAAAACATCAGTCCTTCAACCTGCTTGTTTTCATAATAAACTATTTTGTCCGTTGCCTTTAGTTCAGACAAATGCTCACGACCAAGTTCATCGATCTGGATCAATTAGCCAGAGATTTCAGTTTGAGGCCATAATATGGAATTACGACTGATTCTGTATCTCGCACTAACCTTAATTAAGGGAATTTCCTGCTGGTTCACACCGACTAAAGTGAAACACGTGTAGCAGAAGAACATCCTTGAACCACCACATTTAGAACACTTTATCCTGCCGTGCGTTTGTGCTCTTTCGAGTACTTCGTGTGATGCCAATTTCAGACCTTGGAGAGGCGATTCAGCTTGACTAGAGCAGTCTAACGTTAAATTATCCGAGCTTCTGTCGAGCTGTTCCTCTGATTTTGGGACATCTTCTGTGACTGTGCTAGTGGCAGACATCTACGTAGTAGAAGGGTCCGATTTCACCAAAGATAAATCACAGTTTAAGTATACTTCTTAGTGACGAAACCACAAATAGTATATTTATGCGATGACAACAACGTCTAACGTTACATTCGTACATGTGGTTACTTACAGTTACGTTAACGTTAGCTATAACAAACACCACTGATTAACGTTACAGATAAATATCGTCAGCTATGCTCACTTGATGAGGTAAATAATTAATATAAATAGTGCAAATTCGTACATTCCTCTGATACACTATGGATTAAAATCGCTCAGTAAAAGCTTCCAGTCCTTAACATACACGAAACGTTTGCTTTTTCATGCAGCTTGTATCAGCTTGTATCCGTTTTGCTCATGTAAACCGGAACTAAATCGCACTTTGGAGGAAGTAAAACTAACTCCGTTTACCTCGGTTCCTTAGCAACATAATTCAACATGCTGACTGAGTCTGAGAGGAGGTTTACACACTTTAAAAAAAATTATAAATGACCGTGGATAAATTAAACCTAAAGATACAAAATGTCAATGAATTCAAATGACGCAGAAATCCCTATCGACTCATTCGAGGAATTCCTTAGACGTCAAAAACTGGTAT
Source organism: Alosa sapidissima (assembly GCF_018492685.1). Classification (NCBI taxonomy): domain Eukaryota; kingdom Metazoa; phylum Chordata; class Actinopteri; order Clupeiformes; family Clupeidae; genus Alosa; species Alosa sapidissima. The sequence continues at coordinate 30,762,237 of NC_055970.1, forward strand.
GATAAATGCCCAAATGTAGGGTGTTAAATTCTTAAATTAGTTAACGTTAACGTAACGAACCAAGCATGGTCAAACGTTTACACCTGATACAAGTCAGCTGGCGTTAACTTGGCTGATTATCTGCAATGAACTGCAGTAATTACGGTAGCTTCTATACTGTTACAGCCAACCACCAACAATAAATTAAATGTGCAGAACTGAAGTTTCTTTTGTCAAAAATGAGATAGATATCGATAGATAGATAGATACTTTGTTGATCCTCAAGGGGAAATTCAAGGAATTCAATGAATCTGCTTCTGGATTGAGCCTAATTTGAATGGTGGTGGCTAACATACGATACGTAGATTTGCCGTCATGGTCAGTGTATCTTTTCTCTTTTTGTTTTTTCAGGTAGAGTGGCCTGAGACTATCAGGAAATATGTGCAGTTGCCATCAGACTACCATTTCAACTCTGTAGAGGAAATAGACGAGTATTTGAAAAAAATGGTACCATTTCCAGTGGAAATAGCTACATCTATCTCAACGCTTGTAGATGAAGTATGGGGGAGAGTGAAGGAAAATGATGCCATTTTATCAAAATCTATTATTAAACCAACAGGATGTCGAACCAGAGCCACACCCAAATCAAACAATCACCCTTGTAAGCTCACACTTTTGGGCACAAATGATAATGATGATGGTGATAATGATTATAATGATGATTATCATTATCATTATTATTATTATTATATATAGGCCTATTGTTGTTATAAGGTGAGGCCAAATCAGCAAATCAGAAGCATCAACAACCCATCTCATAAAGCACATCTATTTATTTGCAGATCCAGACTTAGTTGCAAAAGCACATAAGAAAATTAAAGAACAGGCAAGTGTATCAAAATTGTAATCTTTAAAGCTGTAACATTATTGACCTTCAAAAGAAAAACATGTGACATTTTGTCATCTTAGATTGAAACAGTGCCCCTCTGTCCAGATGTCATGGTATGTTCACTTTGTTCACCAGCCTGTTGGCCTATACAGTACATATTTGTACATGACAATGTAACATTATTGAGCACTGACACTGAGCATTTGTTCAACCCTATTTCTATAGGATTTTGAATTCCCTGGATTTTCAAATTTAGAGCATACTGATATTCCAGGGCTTCCCAGTACCTCTCTGCATTTGGACCATATTTCAGAGGCACAAGGCTTTAATGTGAGTACAAACTATTGCAACGCTATAAAGTGTAGTTGTCCCTCTTTCATTGGCTGTGTGCAGTGTGTGTTTTAACATTATTGTTATTATGTCAGTGTAACAGAGGTAGTTTTCCCTCTACCACGTTCTCTGCGTTGTGTTGTGTATAATAAGAGACGCCACAACCGACCTGGTCTTTGACTCTTTTACTGAAACATAAGACAAAACATACACATCAGACAGGGAGCGAGCCAGTTGCATCACAGCTCCTCTGCCTCAGGACAGTAGCAAAAGAGCCGCGCGGCAAGACTACGAGACGCGCAGTTAACAGCGTCGCCACAAAAGTACATGTGAATAGACAATAACAAAAGTACATTAAACAAACATGGCATACCTGAAATATAAGACAAAACAAACACATCAGACAGGGAGCGAGCCAGGCGCATCACAGCTCCTGCCAATCAAACAGGTAAACCACGTTTAAATGCATTCAGTCAATTCACCAGTATGGAAGTCTGTAAGCTAACTAGTTAACGTCGCTACACCTGCAGCCACGTTAGCAGACGACTGTAGCATGTAGAACTGAGACAATGTGCATTGTGTAACGAGCTAACATAAAAACAGTGATTAAATAAACATAACTCGTATATAAGGTGTGCAACACCAGAAAACAGTTCTATGTGAAAAATGCACCATACAAGTAACCATAAAAGCATAAATACAAGATATGATGTATTGTATGCAAGACTCCACATACCTCTGCCTCAGGACAGTAGCAAAAGAGGCAGAGGAGGGGGCTACATGAACACTTAAGGGGTCTTCAGCGTGGGAACCGACCCCTGCCACACCCAAGCCACACCCCCCTACAACCTACTGTACCTCAGAGGCGTGGGAAACTACAATAGAACTTGTAGAAACGATGGGGGAATTCAGGGAAGCATAATTAACCCTGCTACACTCACCCCCACTGACTTCACTGAATTTCACCCATGAAGAAAACAAACAAAAATAACAAAAACAAAAATTACATAGCATGCAGGACAGTGAACCCACAATAAGGACAGAAAGTCCACCAACACATGAATGCTGTCCAATGACGGACTAGAGAAGTAAGAAGCCAGCTAGAGGGGTTAGCTTGGCTCTAACTTATCACAGGAAAAAGGTGCCATATACACCTTACCAACTGGGGTACATCCACCTACAACCATAGCCTAATGCAATAGGCAGAAAATGATGACATTCTTTCCCCACAAGGGGAGATACACAGTATGGAAAAAAAAAAAAAAAAAGAAAACAAACAAAAAGAAATCTCCCTACAGAGCTCCTCTTAGAAGACTCCGCACCCACTGGAGAGCCATAGTCTGTATTAGCCTCTTCACCGGCCTAACCAGTCTACCCCGCCTAGTGCGTAACCCACCCCCATAATGACCAGGTGAAGCACGGGTGTGAGCAGCAGACCTAAAAGTTGAGGGGGGCTCAACGGACAGAGACTCTTCGGCACAATCACTTGGCACAGCACAGCCAGAGTTTCTGCTGTGCAAAGACGGAACAGTGCTCACTGAGTCCGAACTAACTGTGTCCGGAGCCACTTGAATCCCCTGCGGATCCCCTGTGTTGCTACTATGCGAAGTGGAAGCACCAGGAAGCCCAGCCACCCATGATACAGTTCTGTCAATAGAAGCACGATCCCCACTGAACTGTGAGCTGCCCACCTCACTAATGCTGCCACCAGAAAATGACAGATGCTCATCATCATCCACGTTGGTCAGTGGCAAGAAGTTAACCGGCAAGATGAGATTCCTATGCACTGTTTTCACAGTACCCGCTGGACTCCTAATTCGGAAAGTGTGAGTGGAGTAGTTCACAGAAACTACAGTGTAAATGGTCCCCTCCCACTTATCCGCCAGCTTCTTCTTGCCCCGCTCCCCCTTATTGGCCAGCAGGACCCTATCACCAACTACAACAGGTTGGCCCTTAGCTCTCCTATTGTACAGCTCAGCCTGCCTGCGCTGCTGCTTCTCAGTGTTAGACTGAGCTAAAGCCATAGCCTCCCTCAGGTCCTTACCCAATGATGCCACATAAGTGTCAGTGTCTACTGTGTCCCCATCCAACAGAACATTTTTAAACATCAAGTCAACAGGCAACCTAGGAGTGCGGCCATACATCAAAAAGAATGGAGGGAAACCTGTGGTCTCATGAATAGTACAGTTGTACGCGAAGGTGAGATTATTAAGAAGCTGGGGCCACTTGACCTTTGACCTAGGGGGTAGGGCCCTTATCATATTCCCTAAAGTACGGTTCATCCTCTCGGCTTGACCATTCCCCATGGGGTGATACGGGGTGGTGTGAGACTTGTCCACCCCAGCTAACAGAAGCAGCTCCGCAATTAAAGCGCTTTCAAAATTAGCCCCCTCATCTGAGTGAATACAAGCAGGGAAACCATACACACAGAAGAACTTATTCCACAGCACCCGAGCTACAGACTTAGCAGACTGATTAGGGCAGGGATAGGCACACGCCAGCTTAGTGAAGTGATCAGTCACCACGAGGACATCAATGGACTTATTATTAGAATCTTCTGCAGACCAAAAATCAATGCAGACTAATTCTAAAGGAGCTGAGGTAGCAATGGAAACAAGAGGGGCCCTAGCCTCAGGTTCCGGAGCCTTGCTAACCACACACCTCTTGCACCTGTGAACATAGTCCCTGACATCCCTTTCAAGCGTGTCCCAGTAAAACCTTTGTCTTGCCAGCCATAGAGTACGTTGCTGGCCCTGGTGACCTGCCTCGTCATGAACCCCTTTTAGAACCATGGACCTCAGTGCTACGGGCACCACATACTGGAAGGCATTTTTTTAAACACAGGATTCTTAGCCACCCTGTACAGCACACCTAATCGTGTTGTCAGTTTACCCCACTGCCTTAAAGTCCTCACTCTCCCGGGATTCATGTACCCGCTCACGCCTAGATGGGCGTCGCCCCCTATCAACAAAGAACCTGACCCTGCTAATGGTGAGATCCTGACACTGTTTGTCATACAGTTCCTCATGACTGAAAACAGGCAAAGTATCCTGCCCAGTCATGGACATGGCCCTCAACTGCTGAGCATGAGAGATAGCCCTAAGCTTAGCACCATCCTCCCAATTACGAGAGGATTGCAGCACAGCAGAGACCTCCTCACGCGAGACCTCACCTCCCGCCATGTTCTGAATGACATGTGTGGCCTCAACACACACGCCAAGAGATGCAGAAGCCTCACTCTGACCCACATGTGTGGCCCCAACACACACATGGTCAGAGGTAGAAGTCTCAGGGGCATGTGTGGCCCCAACACACACGCCACTAGACCCCGCAGCCTCGCCCCGAACAGCATGGGTGGCCCCAACACACAAGAGAAAATGCTTTGAGAAGTCTGGATGCGCTAAAGGCACACTACTCACCAGTGCATACATAAGGCTCTGGAAAGCCTCTGCACACTCAGGTGACCAGTCCTGAGGGCAGAGCTTCCTCCTCTGCACAGGTCTACTCACACCTTTACCCCTGCGTGGTCGCTTAGACCCACCCGTAAGTGCAAGGTGGCCTCGCAATCACAGAACAGTTTTCAATGAAATGCTGGTAGTAAACCACCATGCCTAAAAAGGAGCGGATCTTGCTTGCAGATGGCGTGACGCCATCAGCCTCCATCAAATCTGACTGTGAAACATTCACAATAGCCTCAACCTTATCTGGATCACTAGCCACGCCATCCTGAGAAATTATATGCCCTAAAAGCTTCACAGATCTCCTAAGAAAATTGCACTTAGCAGGCGACAGCTTCAAGTTGTGCAATTTCAGCCGTTCAAACACCATGCGTAAGCGCTGCAAACTTTCCCCTTCAGACCTGCCAAATACAAGGACATCGTCCAAATAGCACAAGAGACTTAAGAAATTTTGATCGCCAAAGACAGAGAGCATCATCCTCATAAATGTAGCTGGGCTATTGCAAAGGCCCTGAGGGAGTCGGTTATATTCATGCAACCCTAATGGCGATGAAAAGGCTGTATATTTCTTGTCATCCTCATGTAATGGCACATTGTAATAACCCGACGTGAGATCCATGGTGGAGAAAAACACATTGCCACCTAAAGCTGCAAGGACATCAGCCTGGTGGGGGAGTGGGTGGGCGTCTTTCACAGTGCGCGCATTAAGCCACCTAAAGTCAGTGCATATCCGCAGATCTCCGTTTTTCTTCCACACCAGCACCAGTGGAGAAGCGTACTCACTACTAGACTTTCTAATAATTTCCTTCTCCTCCATCTCATCCAAAGTCTCTTTCAACTTCTGGTAGTGGGCCGGGGACAATCTGCGATATGGCAATCTGAATGGACGGTCATCAGTCAACCTAATCTTAATAACCTAAGTTATATATACAATTTATATATACATATACACAAATTAACCCTGCTACATCAGCATGCTATGAGAAAATGTTTTACTTTTTTTTTTTGGAAGAAAATGTCATTTAGATTAGATCAACACATGGTTTACTCATTGGTGTCAGTACTGTATCTATTCATCTTGTTGAAAGCCATATGTTGTTAGGGAAGATATTAAACAGACATGTCACGGTATGTCCTATTTAAAAAACACCTGAACTGTCATACTTTTTTCTGAAGCACTGGTTGCAACCTTCACCTTGTATGGCAACTTTTGTGATGTGTAGGTGTTAACTATATTGCGTGCTGTATTCAACCTTTAACCATGAGGACAACATGTATTTCACTAATACAGTACAGTATGTCATTTTTGCCGACATTATGTATAGTTCAGCACTGGAAAAACACTGAATGTCCAGAGTGAGCTTTATTGAAAGCTTTGATCTTTTCAAATACAGCCAGGCTTCTTGAAAATCTGGAAACCATTTTTTCTCTCTGAGCATTCCATCATTGTCTTCAAGGATACATTTTGGTGGTTTTTCCTTCATCGTTTTAAGGTATGGTTAGACTGACAGATGTATAACAGATAGCTTTCTTCCTATATCTCCAACAATTCTAGGGAGTTTTTCCTCGCCCCTGTTACTCATGGGCTCTCTCTGAATGTTTTAACACTCTGTAAAGCGCCAGGAGACGTGTAATGTTTTGGCGCTCTATAAGTGAAATTAAATAGATATTTGAAAAATGAAAATGCTTCATGACAATTAAAAAAAAAACATTTTACAATATCTCTTTCAGGTTTGTTTTTCAATTTTAACTTTAATCTGGTAACTTGTAGATAATTAGTTGTATAGTGTTTTCGTCACTGAACATTTCGTCAGTACAGATCATTTTATACTCACAGCAACTCTTGATGACAGAGGTTTATAGACTGCAGTTTCTTGTTGATTATGTCCTTTGTGTTTTCTTCTTTAAAAGCCTAGTCTAGAGGATGAAAGTGTGCTATTTGTGTTTTCTTCTTTAAAAGCCCAGTCCAGAGGATGAAAGTGCGCTATTTGACTCTATCGCTACTGGATTTGTCTCACTTCTGTTGATGGTTTTCAATGATGTGAAAGACAAATTATTCAAGGTAACAGAGCACGATGACTCCAGTTAACATTAGTAATGTATCAATATTTTACTATTGTCAATGTTTTATTGCTCAGTTGGAAAGGAATACATTGGGAAAATTAATGTTATTTTGTGACATGGTATAATGTTGGATTTTCTGTGTGTTCCAGGTCTACGCTGACTGTTTAGCTCAGGCAATTTATGCTGCTTTCTGTGGGGCGTTTCCACAGTCAAAGGAGCATTTTCATGATGACTTCAAAACTGAGCTGACTGAGGTGACCTCTCTGTGGGTATCAGGTAAATGCCTATTCAAGTCTGAGAGTGCATTGTGAATTTACATCTCCAGCAACCCCCCACCCCTTCATGCAGTTGTACTGCGGTCGGGATATTGGTAATGAAGTAGAAAAAAAAGAAAAGTCCACATTATTTCCATTTGTTTATCTGTATTTTATTATTATCAATAGAAATGCCCTCATAATGAACAAGGAATAATACTAATTTCAGGTGTAAAGCCCAAACTTTTGTCATGGAAGAACTGGAAACTTCAGTGGTCGACTCCAGCAAAGGATGCTGTCAAGACAAAAAAAGCCTCAGTTTGCGGTAAGTGTTTACCTGAATCATGCTGTAACTAGTGAATATATATAAGCATTTTTCATCATTAATCAGTCAGTGTTTTTGCATTACTGCACTTTAAGAAGTGCAAAAAGAGTGGTGTGCAACATACAGTACATACTGTGGCTGTTGTTTTTAATATAACAGTTCCAAAACATCAAATGTAGTGCCAGTACAAATACAGATTATGTCATCTCTTTTTAAAATATAGGCAACACAGACTTGATTATGATGATCATAATCAAGTCTGTGTTGCCTATATTTTAAAGAGATGACATAATCTGTGTTTGTACTGGCACTACATTTGATGTTTTGCTAATCTTCCGAGTTATGCTAGTCTTTACATTTGTTGTTGCTTCACCTTATATATATGTATATATATATATATATATATATATATATATATATATATATAAAAGAAATAATCCCATGTTGATACACAGTTCATCTTTTCACTTCTGCGTATAAGAGATGGTCTTGTTTAGATTTTCCACATGGATCAATTTTGACATTCAGTAAAACATCACAATCAAATAGCTAATGATGATTCTAATAATGATGAATTAATGTTTCTATTTACGATAGATAATGCCCTTAAAGCACTTTAAAGGAATCACTTTAGCCACACTGAATAAGATCAGGCTACATTCAATTAACGACTGTCCATACTCATAACCCAATCAGTTTGATGTTCAATTCAGTTAAGTCAAAGTCAATGAATAATTTTGATTATAAAATACAGAATAAACACACGTCTATTTGAAAGTTTGCTTGATTAATTATTAAATTCAGGTAATTCTTATTGATCCTTGTGATGAGATGTTTCGATAGTTGATCTCACCAGCAATACATTCTGCATGATGTGAAATAACCAGTGGTCAACCTAAATGTTAAAACCACTTTTCAGAAATAGGACAGAGATAGGAAAAGGAGAAGGAAGCTGAGAAGTGGAGTGCAGTTGGATGGAAGGGAGGCTCCAAAAGGGGAGAGTGGGGGAGCGAGCTGAGGGGAGTGGAGCTGGATGCCTGTGGGGATGCTGCTGTTGTGTGTGGTCAGGGCCAGAATGCAATCCTTCCAGAGCGGTGTTACCCGTCGGGATACAGTCCAGATGTGTTTTGCCGTGGTAATCTTTCTGACGTCTGGGACCAGGCCATCATACCAATGTTAATTTAGGATGAGTTTGTGTTTTTGCTTCTTTTGGGTTCAAGGATGCCAATTTCACTTTTGTTTTTGGAGTAAAATGCTGAACTGTAGTTGTCAGCATAAGTACTATTGTGGTACGGGGTAGTACGGAGGTGGTGAAATAAGCCATTACTGGACAGTTTGTATGCTTCTTTTTCACCTAATGTGGTTTTACTAGTTGGTGGAAGAGATTATCAAGTGATAGCAACCGAATGCTATTTGTTTACAGTATTATGTTCATAGCCCACATGATTGACTGGACCCACGCCATGGTACATGCTATACATCATTCAGCCCTTTGTTTTGTTGCACATGGCATGTGTTCTTTGGCATTTCAGATTGTACAGTTGTACACACTGCACATTATAGGAGTATTGAGTAAAAATTGATTAATGTTTGTGACTATGCTAATTACCATTCCAATATATCCCCACATTCCTCCATGTCAGAGTCTGCTATTGTTGGATGGCATTGTCTTAGATTGTTTTGTTGTTAAGGACGCACAGTTCTTTCGATCTTAAATTGTGAAATTCTTGAATTCTCAGTGTGATGCAACCTGATTTGTTTCAGTACATCGACACCATCTGTTACCTTGAGCAGAGGGAAGCAGGTGCCAGGAGTTCTGTGGGCTCTACTCTTTTTTCTAATTCTATATTTGTACAGGGTTGTAGGGCTCCCTTGTGATTTCTGTGGAGGTGCTTGCTTTTACAGCATTTTGATAAATTGCTGAAGGCCACCACCTAACCCCTCCTCCCTGCTCTCTCCTTGGCCTCTGCCAGTGGGAGAGTGGCGACGCTGGCTGGCTGGCTGCTCTGGCATGTTGGTGGTCCGGGTCTCCCTCGTCTCGCTGGATATCTATTGGGTGTGACTTGGGGGTCACTCACCCTGGGCTCCCAGGGCTCTGGGGCCGCGCGCCATCCGAGGGGGGAGGGGAATGGGGGCTCAGTTCATGGCCCTTGAATGTATCAAATTCAGATGCGCCTGCCCTCGCTGTCTCGCCACATGTTGTTGGTATTAAGGACCTCACGCTGACTTTCCCTCGCTGCCTGCAAAAAAAAAAGGCCGAGCAATGGCATGACGTGCCCAAGTATTTCCCATGATTGCAACAAAATCCCCTTTTCACAAAGATTACGCCCCTCTCTCTGAAAAAGCATTTAGCTGTAGCCTTTCTATTTCAAGGAGTTCTGTCATCTCTTACGAGGGCCTTTTGAATGTCACTTAATGCAAGTCTTTAACAATTAACTCAGTCATTTTGTATTGATCTTAAATGTGACAATAATGAACTGAAGCAACTGGTAAAACTAAAGCAACTGGTAGAATTTCTGCACAAATCAAATGCTACTGAAAGACTGTGCAGTGACTTTGTTGAATTGAGATGTACTCCATATTATATTCTCTTTATTTGAGGTCATTGCAGGTTGTTGTTGTGTGACTTGTGGACATCATGTATATTTTATATCTGCTCACCTCAGTCAGCCACTACATACCTTTTTTGCCCATTGAAGGCCGAGCTTCTGTTCATTGTTAGATTATCTCCTGCGTCTCTCAAGGAGCCAAAGACTGTACAGCCTTGAGTTAAAATGTGTTTACATTTGGAACATGTTACAAATGATCTGCTAAGACTAACTTTGCGTGACTTGGCAGAAGCCTTCACCTTGCCCAGACTTTGTTTGGGTCAGAGTTATTCCGAGGTTTTGCTCTCTCAATTTGAGTCTCTTTATCTGTCATTCCTCTCTCGAAACAGATGTGAACCCAAACAGAAGGTAAAAGTCTCCATTCAATCCGTCTCTCTCGGCTTGAGTGCGGCGCTTTGCCAGCACTGCGCTGTACGTCAGGTGTGCCGGGCTTTGACATGACAGGGTTCAAATTTCACTCAATCTAATATAAACTTTTAAAGAAATTATGACAACATTCAGCTGTGTTGACTTTTCTCACTTGAGGGAAAGATAAAGTGCTGGTCCTTATCCAGTGATGTTAATATCCTGACCGTTGAGAAATCAGATTTATCACTTCCATCAGATGTATCAATTCATGTAAAGGGATAGAATCTCTTTTTTGTCTTTGTCTCAGTAACAAAGTGTCAGTATTTTTTTTAATTAAATTTAAAGTTTTTATCCTTTAAGAATTATATTTTAATAAAGAGCCATTTGTTATGGCTCTGACCTGCAGAAACCGAGGATATAATGTAAAATGGATACAGAAGAATATAATACACAGTTTTTATATACTATTTTAGGGCAGCTTCAGTTACATTGGCCATGAGTTAGAGCTGAAATATTTTTTACTGTATTATTTTACTTTACTTGATTGTTTTTCCTATACATCATGTGTAGTCCATTATGTGATATTGTATGAACTTCTGAGCATAGCAGATATGTACTTGTCTTGCTGCAATCCCAAGACTACCTCACAGTTTTAGAACTACAGGGCTGTTGGCTTACATGGGAATATGTGAATCAGGATGTTAAATATTAAGTATGATAGCTACAGTAGAAAATTCCACTGGGAAAGTGTGGGGAAAATAGGTTTATTGTGGTCAGAGATCAACTGCGATTAGTCGTTGGCATTTTCATAAAAAAAAAAAAAAGTGACTCGAATAATTGAAGTTTAGATATTTTATTATAATAGTTTTTTAAAAAATATAGAATCACATCAGACCGTGTTTATTCTCTAAATGACAGCAGCAGCGAGAGAGAAAAAACATACAACTTCAAAATATCCTATTTTAATAGCTGTTATGGTGTGTTGGCAGATTATAGTTTTATTTTGCTACAGTCCACGAGGCGAGTCTGCAGAACCTCCAGGTTGAGATGGTTCATTGACTGTGGCAGAATGAGGACGTGGTTCCGGAGATGTCCCAGTTGGGCTCCATGTTTGGGTCGGTTGGTGTTTGTTGTGTTCAATGGCTTGACTATACAGGGAAAGTGCCTACATTTTGGTGAGTTGTGGAGAGTCACAGAAAAACACTGTATCAAAGAATATAACACTTCTTACAACATCCATGATTCCACACAGAGTCTCTATAAATAACATAAATAAAACTGAACAATGAGGAGTACCAAGAAGAATTGTTCCAAGTTTAAAATGAGATGACTAAGGCAGTAATTTCTCTCTTTAAATACTCATTACTCAAATAACAGAAATACTCTGATTCCTAATAGGTGTGAAGTAGACATCAACTCAGATTTCACAAGTTTGATATTTTTGAATGTGTGCTAATTTTTAGCTTTGATTCTCTCCAAACCTCTGCCACATTAGTGTTTTTTTGCAGCCAAGGTAGCTAGGGTCATGTTTGTGCTTATACCATGATACCCAAGCCAAATATATGTAATTGTGAACTAGCAAAAACTAGTTTGTGTGTTCAGTTCATCAGGCAAAAGTTGTAACATAAGAAAATTAGGGTATTTCTTCCTAAATCCTAATTTGTATGCCTTGGAATTCCAATGATGTTTTGGTTAGAATATGGAATGTCTAAATCAAAGAGTTAGGAATAACCACTGAATGACCACTGAAAGACAGTAGGCTAGACTGTTGACTAGAAGAAGTTGATAGAAAGGGTCATGACCTGTAGAAACAGATCAGGTCTCAAGGAAGATAAATTTTACGTGCTCTCAAAACCTGTCACAGGGTTATTGGTTTACCAGCAGCTTGAAATGCTCAACTCTAAAAATGTTGACCCTAAACAGCAAGTAGGCAATTATGGAGCAGCTATTTAGTATTAATTAAATTTGAAGTATTGAATGAACTATCAGATATATGAGTACATAGATTATTTTTAAACATCTAGACATGGATATAAAACATTTAATTCTTTCACATGCTATTGTCCTACATTTTTGCATACTGTATACTGTAAAAGGCAAATCCAGCTTGCTTTATTTACAGTATTCCTACTAAATTACTCAAAAACAACTCATTTCAGTTTCTCAAATGTTTGTAAGTATGCTACTCAGTATGAGCTAATTGCATTTCAACATAGTAAATGCCACCCAAAAGATACAAGAATGTGAGCTAGTTGTTACACACTGAATTGACAGTATCTTTTATACCGTGGAATTTTGATGTAAATGCACAGCTTAATACTATAGGTATCTTATGTGATTTATGTTTAGTTTATTATAATAATAATAATAATAATAATAATAATAATACTATAACTGGTTTGCTGTCTTTCACAATTAAAACATTGGAAAGAATTATTTTGTAAGGCCTTTTGGCTTGATCTTTTGAAAACTGTTTTTAATAACTATCACTGCCTTTGTTTGCTAACTTTATTTACTATATAATATAACTATATTTGCAATTTAATGAAGGCTCTGTTATAAATGCAATAAATATAATACATTCAAAAACACACAATGGAAATACAATTCATGTTGTAATAGGTCAATTCATATATTAAGAAGTCAGCCTTCTCGTTGTTTCCAATAACACAAAATATAGCCAGAATGTGTTGAATGATATCCTGTGTAGGCCTACTGTTATGCTGGACTACATTGTTCAGAATGAATATGATGTGTGGATGTTTTTTTTTTACAAACTGGAGCAGCAGTGGCTTTATCTCGGACTCCTTGGCAGTGAAGAACAGTTGAGCTTTCAGTCCACTTGCTTGTCATCCTCTTTACACTCTCTGGGTAAGAAGTGACACGATATGTGCTCCTTGCGTGTTTTCCGCCCTCGCAAAGGCTTCCCTCGTTGTGACAGTGCTATAAACATCTCTGTGCCATTCTGCTTTGTCCACTTGGCTGACGAATATGCTGAGTAGAAATTTTCTAGGAACACCTCCTTGAAGTTGCAGCTTTCATTGTACTCTTTCTGTGTGGCAAAAAAAAATGCAGGTGGAAGCAAATGGTCAGTCAAGAGCAGAGGTATGTTGGCTCTGAGTAGCATTATATTCTAAGGGAAACAGTTCACACTTCAACAGCATTTCATAGGAAATAGTTTACCTTGCCTCTCAGCATTCCAGTTCGATTCATGGATATGTAGTACTTGCTCTTCACACCTTTGATTGCTAGCACGCCACCCTCTGAGACCGTACGGATTTCTAGAATACCTACAAGACAATTACAAGGAAAGGAGGCTTAGCCAGACCGTTTGGCCCCCATGACAAAAACAGGATGGCGGTCTTTGCCGCTAATCAGCCTAATCAGTCTGGCTTTATGTTAAAGTTGTTAAACGGTTTGGGTCATTACTTCGACCACAGCTAATGCCATTGCACATCTGGGAAGCAGATTAGATCGCTCTCCAGGGGAAGATGAAGGCTGTCTCCCTGCATGGGGCTTTGCACGCGTAGACCACTGCGCTTCATGTAAGACAGGGAGACATTACATGTGTTGGCACGGTCTTTCAAGAAAAATATTGAAATAATGTGTGGTTTGCATAAGCATTGTGTGGCACCATCAGTCAGCAACAGGCTGATAGGCATGCCTGTCCTGGTGGTGTCTCTTGAAAACTAGTTGGCTAGTTTCCTAGGCTTCACAGACAGATACAGTATAACTTTTACAAGTGATATTGTTTATTCTATTTCCACAAAAATGTCAGCATTAGAATAGCAATTGCATGAGCAGGTATGATTAAGGGTGAAAATAAACCATGTTACAGAGGGAAAAAGGATCTTGTGGCTCACCAATTCATGGCCCTTCAACCAATTCTTGGTTTGGTTTTATACTGAGAAGGATTTTCATGTATGTATATTTATTTTTGTGCTATACTGGTCCATTGTACCTCAAACATGAAGGCCTTGGCACTGGACAGAGGTTGAAAGACCTCATATCTTTCACATGATGTACAGTTATCTTAAGATAATTTACTGTATCCAGCCTGTGTTGGCTCATTGCACAGATCCATTTAACCATTCATTTTTACAAGGCCTTAAGATCGCTAAACAGCAATGATTTATCACTATAAACAGTACTTTAATTAGCTGTCATGAACATTACTGGACTATCAGTAGTGGTTCATTGGAAATGTCTCCTTGTGAAGTGGTATTTGTTCCTTACTTAATTCCTTATTTTGGTCAGACCGAATTAATTGTTGTCTCATCTGCAAGGCACATAGCTCTCTGAAACAATGACTTTGCTGGATTGCATTCATTACAATGTGATGGTCTGTAATGAATTGTTTAAGTGGCCATGCATGACAGTCCTTGTGCCTTGAACTTAATTAAGATGGTTTCAGTAGTGGTTTAGTGGGTTAGCTGACTACTTTAGCTCTTTTATTCTCTCCCCATATCAATGTATTATTCTGAAACAGGCAGGAATAGCATCTGCTAAGGATTCCCCCAGTCCTTTTAGGCAAGTCCCTCCACTCGGTACCCATATTGTAACGTACTTTGAGCACTTATCGGGCATCTGTTTCGGGCTGAACTGTGCGTGCGCAAGGCTTCATGACACGAACCTTGCTCCAGCAGCACATGATTGGCATGATGTACACACAAATATGGCCTTTTGATGAAGTAACAAAGCATTTTCTCCGGGTGTCTACATGGTACATCTGAGATCATGTGGTTACGTTTCAGCCTGTCCACATTTGACATAGCTTATTGCAGAAAGCATTGCCTTATTTTACCAGAGAAGCAAACAAATAATTTTCCAATATACTGGGTCGTTAGACATGAAGAAATTCAGATGGTCTTTATTATTTTCTCAAAACCAAAGGCTGTAAAGTCCAATCAAAGGGTAATATGCCAATAAACACATCTCATGACTGCAACACACCATCTCTAGCCTTTAAACCACACAGGCTGCTTGCAAAATGGTATTGAGTTTATCACACGCTCTCCTGTTTTTTTCTTTTTATAGTCCCTCCCAGCACATTTGTACCTGGTGGCACATAAACAACATCTGTATAAGGATCAACAACAAACGTCCAGATATGTTCATGTTTAATTAAATAGTTCATTTTATAGAGAGCACTTTATAATATTTTTTTATACTTGATTGCACAAGACAACATTTGAATGTAAGTAATTGCAAGCTAGATCAAAAATGGGGGACTTTTGCCTCACTTCTTGTGTCCAGGAAGTGTATTTGGAGTTTATTCCATGGAATAACCAATGAATTGAAGGACACTGGCATAAACAAAAAAAGGCTTGTCTGGAAATTTGGCTGTGTCAACTTTGATTTATTGTGCCATCAGCAACAGAATGCCACAGCTCTGTTTCACTGCTCCGCTATTACATATTCACAGCATCATCACCATTCCATCACGTTTTGGAATCCTTAAACAACCGCCTTTAATGAAAGTATGATGCATGTTGATGAAATGAAATTCCTCGGACGCCACACGTCATTACTTTGTCAGTGATGCCCTGACAGATGATTAGAGTGGGGGATTTGAGATACATCTCAGTCTGGAGACGCCCGCCTGGGGAGGTCATACCTGCGGCACGGGCCACTTAACTCTGCTCCGCATCCCCCCGTCCGTCACCGGCGGCTGTTTTTGTGCCTGTAAGTCATGCGCGTTTCCCATAAATGAGCAACTCCTTTTAGAAAGTGTTGATGTACATCTCCAAACAGGCGGCCTCCAGCCGACCTGGCTTTGATGTGGCCCTCGTAAAAGTGTTGTTTGCGCCTCCACCGTGTTTGCTTTGAATAGTGCAAACAATGTTGTGATCTCGGGTGATTTGCTGGACACAATTTTCTTGTCAAAGCAATTGACGGTAATCCGCCGGTTAATAGATGGGGAGCTGGTTGTTTTTTTACAGCGGTGCTCTGTTCCTGAAAGCAGCGTCGGCACAGTTGTTCAGAACCGTGGACACAGATAAAATACATTTCAGCCTGGACTATAAATCATTGGACATTTGTTTTAGATTCCAGGTCTGCAGTTAACATGCCCTTGCAAAGTCACGCAAACAAATATTCCAGTGGAACCCCGATGACCCCTCGCTCCGCTGTTTACTACATCACGGAAGGTCTTTCAACACACGCATTGTAATTTGAGTGTTCTTATTGAAGGGCATTTTATAGAATGACCTTTGCTATTTCATTTCACTGGTGTCGCGTGCTCTAGCAGCATGCTATATTCACTATGCCAGTGATGGATTTGAGGTAAAACAGGCATATGTCACTGGCATGGCAGAATTGTCTGTGGTATTACTGTTTCATGTCTGAGCAATTGCAACTGTTTAGTGTCTATGGGGAGATTCTGGCGTGCACACATGTGGATTGCAAATGTTAGGTCCAGAGTTCGCGGGGCTGCCTCGCAAGGCTTTCCTCCCCATCTTGAACAAATTTACCTCTGCGTCTCAGGCCAGCCTCTGGCTGGGCTAACTAATGTGTGGGTGATCCCTAATTCCGTCTTGTTGAATAGAAATCCACACTACTTTGAGTTTTCTCTTCTTAAGGATGTAGGCGACCTCTGGGAAACCAAAACCAGTGTTTTTGTCGGACAACAGCATTAAAGAAACCGCCTTCCCTTTCTTGTTGCACTGTTAGGATGTAGCTTGTGTGTGTGTGTGTGTGTGTGTGTGTGTGTGTGTGTGTGTGTGTGTGTGTGTGCGCGTGCGCGTGTGTGTGTGTATATTTTAGATTAATCATATTCAAGAAAAGGATATGAAATGGAGGTTTTCACATCTAAGTGGTTACATGGCTAGGATATCCCGTCTGAGTCCTCTCCCACCTATAGAGTTCCATGTGTT
This sequence comes from Alosa sapidissima, assembly GCF_018492685.1. Taxonomy (NCBI): domain Eukaryota; kingdom Metazoa; phylum Chordata; class Actinopteri; order Clupeiformes; family Clupeidae; genus Alosa; species Alosa sapidissima. The sequence continues at coordinate 30,779,368 of NC_055970.1, forward strand.
TTCCATTTAGACCACAAATAGAAAGGATTCCTCCGTCATAAAGAATCTCTGTAAGGGCTGAAGTGTTGAAGGATCAGCCATTGTAGCACATATATCATTTATCCTGAGCTTGTATAGTCTAAAGTATGTAAAGGAAGGAGGAAACAGAACATTTTGAAGCAAAAACTATTTTGTGAAACCGCTTGAAACTGCATTTATATTGGCTCCTCTGCCTTTGCTGCAGTTTGTGAAGGCTAAAATATTGTGAAACCATAAGCATATCATCTAAACAAAGAATGCTATTCATATAATTCTGACAGACAAACTGTTATTACACCACCCCATTTGAAGTGATCTAACATTTGTCGTCAGATTTTTCTTTTGTCTATGTCTAGCCAGGCATCTCCGAGCTTGTTAGTACACAAAGCCATGGAAATATGAGTTGGAAAGGAATTACATTCATGCACCACACAGTTTTCTTCAGAGTTCCCTAGTCACACAAGCCTGTTTGCCTTGTGCGTGAGATCGTCTGCCACATCAGGGTGTATCAATTTTTCTGCCTCTCAACGCCAATTGTTACGCAAGCGTCTTTTCCATCCACTCCAGAGACATTCCCTGTCACGCTAGCATTCTTGGGAACAGACTCTTGGTGAGATATGAGGAAATGATAGCCACCTCAAAGATTCTCTTACTGGAATGTGGGGCCCTCACACACACAAACACAGAGACACACACACACACACGCACACTGAAAAGATTATCATCTTAACTCGACATTCATTTGACTTTCAAAAGCGTTCTGATTAGGCATTTGAGTTTTGGGGGGCTTGCAGTTCAGTATGCATGTCTAGTTGTTCCCTCTAGTTAGCAGTTGATGACTCGAAAAGTCTTTACGGATAGTTTCATGCCACTTTTCATGCTATTTTTGCATAGTGATCTACATACTGAGTAAACACCCGACAGCAGCTCAATAGCTGGCAGCGTTGTGTATTTGTGTCTATTCTAAGCCAGGGTGCCATAGATAAGTTGCAGGTGCATGCGTGTCAGTGCAAATGACTGCTTTGGAGATGTGATTTCTCTCGAATATAGTTTGGTGTTTGTATTACCATTTGAAGCAATGTAAACCAATCCCTTTTCTGTGTGTGTGTGTCACTTTAATGTCAGTTCATCATTAGTCATGCCCAGAGAGCGATCTGGCACTCTCTAATACACAGACTCATTTGTTTACTTCATTAACCGCTTTGTCTCCATTGTTGAGAAACGCTCTGCCAAGTCAGACACATGTTTTACTTTACAGCTGTCAGTGTGCACTTTTAACTGAGACTCATGCCCTATTTACTGTCTGATAACATTGTCTGAGATACTGTCCAATAATCTTACATTGGCTTCACTCCAGGCTATCCCATGCGTGATGTTCCTCCTGAACTAATCCATCAAATCACTGCCTAAATACTGTTCTGTTGGATATTGACAATCAGAGCACAGCTGAAGGGATAATCACTCTGAGCACAGCACCAATTCTGGTAAGGAGAAGGAATCAACACTTACTGTAGCAGTTGGTGGGGTCTTGCGTTCCACTGATGATGCCGGAATCATCGATGGTAAGAAACCACTGCGTTCCGCTGAACAGTCTCCGGATCCGTACATCTCCTCCCTCCATGTAGTCATAGTTTCTGGTGTGCCGTTCATGTTTGGAACAGTTCGTAATTGCAGCCAGTTGCTCCGGGGTCCTATCACTGCAAGCCAACAACACACTGCCCACTAGGATGAAGGTATGCAAGTACAGTCCAAAGAGCAAATTTGGCAGGTTCCATGTCAGCATCCATATGTGCATTATAATGCAATGCTGGTGGGATTCCTGAGCACCATACTGAAATGTCCACGCTGGTGTAACGTGTGGCCACGAGGTCCCTGACCCCGGTGTCTCCCCCACACAGCAGGGGTCCTCTGAGGGAAACCAAACACAGGGAATCTGCTAGTGGGAATTTCACTCCGCGTCAAGCCAGTGTTTCTTCATCGTCTCCAGGTGTTGCTGAAAACCACAGTCCTCCAATGGGCATCATTTCTTGGGGCAATTTTCATGTGGATTCCAGAGCTACAAAATGCAAGAATTCAGTTAGGCATGTCCACACATATCTTTAACAGCCAGAAACCCTGATAAGCACGGGGCTTACAGTGTTTAGAAACACATCATGCTTGTTGCTCATGGACTACGACCGTCTCTTGATTCTCGCAGTCTTTCCAGGCAAATGTTTCTGGACAGACATGAGTGAAAGGACACAAAGGGCAGCTATAATTCAGAAAGGAGCATAATGCATGTGCCATTTTGCCTCTCTGTATTTTCTCTGCGTGTCTAAATTGTAGCCATGCTATTATAATCACCGACTCCACAGCGGTTAGTGCAACTTTGTCATAGTCCTGCCCACGTTTGTCTCCCTTAGCTGTCCTGACTGGGCAGAGGGTGCCCCCCCCCCCCCCCCCAACACGCACACACACACACACACACACACACAGTCACCCAGTGGGAGCTGTACCCAAGCCCCGCCATGTGTCTGTCTGCAGCAGAGCCTTTTTACAACCAAGGCACCCCACCACCTGCACAACCAACTCACATCCCACTGAAGTATTTCAAAGTTGTTTAAAGAAATAGCTTACATTTATGGGGTGTCTGCCGTTAAATCAGATAGTCCTCTCCAAATCCGTCTCCCTAAAAGTTGCCTTCCTGAGCTGGTGCTGTTGCTGGCACTCACTGCCGCTGCCTCTGCTGGGTCTGTGGAGTGGTGCAGTGGCGTGTGTGGACCCTGGGAGGATTGCTCCATGCATCTTCGCTCTGTTGTTATGCAGTGTGCTTAGATAAATGCCTCGTGCTGACCTCACTTGAGACCAATTACATCTCAGCCAGTCAGCTGTCACTTGGATGCTGGGCAGGAAGTGCAAGGGGAAAAAGGAAGGGAGAGGGCCTGTTGCTTTTGCCAGGCCCCTACTGGTCATGAGAGGGAGCCATAAACTTAAGGAATAGCTGATATTCCTCTGGTATGCACTAAGAATGTGCCCTTCGATTTGCATGTAGTCCCGACCTCAGAGAGACTGTTTGTACACCTCTGTCTAGCGAAGTCCAGCACTTCTAGAGCATTTTCCAGGAAATGGGGTAATTTGTAACCGTTAAATGTTTCTGCAAAACAGTCATTTCATGTGCATGGGAGCACTATAGACACAACATCAAAGAATCACCCCGATCTAGTGGCTTATTTTAAATATTGTTCGAAGCCATAAATTTCATGTGACGGGCAACCATTGAAGGATGGAAACAGATGACATTACAAGCAGAGTAGGCAATCTTTGTCAAAGGTCATTCTATCTATCACTTCTTTTCACTTCTTTCATTCTTTCTTTCACTCTTTGTGTGGAGGACTACAATTTACTGTTTTACACACCTGGCCTTTTCTTGCACTCGACACTTCAAAAGTTCACATGGTACCTAATGATCGAGTCTGTCGGGGTGGGGAATAGGCTTTGCTTGAAGTGGGAGAAACGTCTGGAGTGCAGGTCTCCCTTTAATTACTCTAACTGGTGCTTGTAAACGCCTGATCTATTAGTTGTCACTCATTGCCATGTTATTTGGAGATACTTAGAGGAGCTGGGTCCCTCCCATCATTTCAAAAAAACACATCTCAAAACACATATGAAAATGAGAATAAACATAGAGTGGAGAATACTGGAAGGTCTTGTGTCTTTAAATGCTATTTCCCAGATTCACTGCTACAGCTTTTGACCGCTAAATGTCAAATACAGCAACAACGAGTACTTTAGTTTTCCTGGCTAAGAATCTGGCAACACATGGAACTATTTCTAAGTTGTGTAAAAGCCTTTATTTTGTAACAACATACTTTTGAAAGAGGTAATATTTATAAATATTTATAGCCTTTGTTAATGAAATTGGTAAGGTTATTCTTTTTATAACTTGTATGCTTTATTTTTTATTTTATTTAGCTTTTTTTACAATTGGCTATTATACACCTGATTAGGAATAGTGCAGTGAATGGTGTGGAAGTTATCTTTATATGAAATGTAGTATTTCCCCACGCAAATAACGGCATGTATATGTTTAAAAAATATCTAAAAGTTTATAAACTGGCTGATATGAATGTGAAATAAAATGTTTTGGGATGTTTGGTTTCACTGTGAAAGATGCTGTCATCTTCTTGCAGGCTACATTTGTAGCTAAATTTAGAATTCCTTGTTGATTCAATACCCTACTTTGTCACCGGGTGACCGCACCGCGATTGCCTACCACTTTTAAGAGCATCTGATGTGAAGCAACGAATGTGCCCTTTTTAGGTCCTCTTTGTTCCAGATGGCAACCGTCATACAGGTTGTTTGAATTTATTGTTTAAATTGTTGCATGCTGTAAGCTAGATGAAAGAGAGCTTAGAAAGGAGGCCCCTGCACCACTGAAGTTTACAGTAGGGGGAGGAAGTGCGCGGCCCAAGGTGGGCCCACAGCCCCTGCGTGACTACGCCGCTCCTCCCCCCTCCCTCCCTTTCTTTATGGCAAATTGATTATTGACAAGAGTGTGGTCGTGCCAGAATTTCATGCACATTTGTAGTCACGGCTAGCCTGTAAAAGCCTCACCTTTCCCTTTAATGGACTACCAGCGCTCCACTGGAGTACGTAACACCGGCACACAGTCTGATTGCAATGTGACACGCAAGCATAAAATTGCATTGGAGGGCCAAGGCCAATTACAGCAACATTTCCGTGTGGTTTTTGTGCTTATTATCCCGAATTTGGGGGTTTACTGATGTACTCTGCTTCAATGTTGCGTTTTTACAAGTAAAATCACTTTCAAAGCTCGAGAACAATTGCAAGACCGTATATTTCCAGTGACTGCAGGCTTCCCCATCATCGAGCCATAATTAATTGCAATGTAATGCAATTGTAAACAGTGCTTTCCTGTTCCAAGAGAAATATATTTCTAATGCTGTGTAGTGGATTTTTTTAAAAAGCGCAGCTCCATGGGTTCAGTTGATCAAAGCTGGTTGCATGGATGGATATTACTAAGTCATTCAGGTCACAGAGGTAATTTGTGTAAGTGCTAACTTCAGCATTAGTGCTTTCTTCTCTTGTCTGGTTATTATGGCATGTTTGTTCCCAGTTACAAAACCAGCAAGCGCTTTGGTGTCAAATAGGTGGCATGTGGTCCCACAAGGGACCAAACCTGCAGTGACAGCTGTACCTGATGATGTATGTCACGACAGCTGCAACTTCATCAGACCTTAAATCTTCACTCCATTATTGAGTAAGTTCAGGCCAGCATGTTATGGCCACAACTTCCATTTTCCATTTTTCTTTGGTTTGTTTATTTGTTTGTTTTGACTGAAGTGGTTGTGAATGAAATGACGATGACTGTGTGGTGGCTGTGTTGTGATGCTTGGGTAATGAAAGATGAAGTCATGGTTCAGGCAGGGTAAAGCCGAGACGTTTGTTTGCCTATCCCATTTCTTTTTCTACTATAGATTTGCTGTACCAATACATTTGAACAATCAATAAATATATTTTACACAGATTCAGAAGTCAAGCTTTGGTAAAATGTGTCTACTTTGCATCCTAGACATGGGTAATGTTTATATTCACCCTAGCAAATCATTTTAATTGTCAGTATATGTGTCTTAAAACTGACTTCACCTCTTGTCTAGAATGCACTTAGAGGAGATGGCTCTTTGATGTGTTGTACATACATGTCACAAACACTTGTTTACACTGTCTCGTATTGATATGTCTGAACTCATGCCTGGTGAATGGATTGTGTTTCAGGTCAAGCTATTCTTGGGTGGTGGGTTTAGTTGCTCTGTGACTGTTTGTGTTAAGCTTTTGCTTTCTAAATTCCATGATAATTGGTGAGCTCTGGGGATGGTGCCTATGAACATACGTCGGCTCTATAAATAACCCGAGCACACATCCAGATGAAGTATCTCTGGCTTGCCTCGGCTACAGAGCAGATTTCTAATTTTTTCTCTGCTCCAAACTTGCAACTAAATTTAGCTGATATTTTGCTAATGCTCAAATCGATTTTCTATGAAGGGAAAAGATCACAGTAGATGTTACATTGTAGTTAAAGTAAGTAATTTCAGTGTAACTTACTGCTCTATTCTATAAACCACAATTACTACAAGTCAAGTCAAGTCAGTTTTATTTGTATAGCGCATTTAACATGCACAGAGTGCAACCCAAAGCACAAGGTCTTAACACTCTGACTGATGACTTATGTTCCTCAGTAAATGATACGGCACTTTAGTCACAGCCCTTGTCATATTAACTGCAGTAAAACGCATCATGGCATTTTATCACATCTTGTAATGGGGGATGTCATTCCTGTAGACATGTTTATACAAAATAGTGCAGATTTTAAAGTTTTTAAAGCCTCTCTCTGCTTATTCTGAAGCTCTGTACACTGAGTAGTCATCATCTTTTCTTACCAGCCACATGATTAAAAAAGAGTTCAGATGTACTCACCATGAAAGAGCGTAACTCATCCAGGTTCTTGTTTTTAAACACCATTCGCCTCTCTGGTCAGTTGATTGGACTCTACAGAGAAGTGCGTCACCTTGCCTTGCCTCGCCTAGGACGCTCAGCTTCCTGGAGACTGTCCGTCAGGGGAGTGAAAGCTGCTCCTCTCTTTGAAGCGTTTCTTTCTTGAAGACCTCACTAAAGTGCGTGTTGATGTAATAAAAGGTGACAGATTGTAACATCTCTCCAGAAAGAGGGAGGTGTGAAAAGCTGGGGCTGGGCCCTCCGATGCTTCCCAGAACATCAATCTGCAGCTCTCTCCCCGGATAAATGTCTCCCGTGGGCTTTTCTCCAAGCTGCTGGCGCTTGCTGTGCAGTATCTGCATTAAAAATCAAGCCATTCTGTTCAGTGAAACTACATCCTTAGATGTGCGTAGCATTTTTGAGGACTTTTCTCTCTGAACAAATGGGATGAATCAGCGTTAGCCAATGTCTGACTGTTTTGCTGTAGTCTGTAGGCTCAAAGACAGGTTTATTCTCACACTTAAATATTGTTTCACTGCTTCCCAGAACAACAGAAAAAAGATGTGGAATTGTGGCTAAATGAACTGGTGCTGGTATGTATCGTGGCTGTGGCTGGATCCTGAAACGTACCCCTATTATTGTGCCTGATACACAACAGTACCCATCACTCAGCAGACTGCTCGTTGTGGCAGGAGGAGAGCTGACAGAGCCCTGGAGTACACTGAGCTTTGATAATGTAGCCTGCTTTTCATCACGGGAGAACCACTCCAGGGGCATGTTTAAAAAAGCTGCAGGTTCCAAGAGAGGTCATTAGTGGAGCTCAGACATCAAAACATCAGCTCAGACATCAAATCATCACCTCAGACATCAACCCATCACCCCAGACATCATCTGAAAAGGAGAATGTTCGTCTCAAATACGCATCTTTTTTTCTCCCTGATCTCCATTTTCTATTTGTTTCATGTTCGTCTCTGAGGTGTCCATCAACCATTTGGTTTATATGGTGGGTGATTAGCACAGTAATGATTACAACCATGTCACCACCACCTACCAGGAATGGGTGTGATAGGAGGTCAGTAGAAGCAATGTGAAGTCTATAGTTGTAATAGGTGCAAAGTCTGTCTAAAGAGGATCTAAAGAGGATCTAAATTCCAGTGAGCTAGATGTGGCAGATCTGTTAAGAATGTGAACACGCATGACTCAGCGACGCAAGCATAAATAGATCCAAGGTAATTCACCAGCAGCTGTTCTGGATCATTGTCTTAGCTGCCTGGCCAAAAATCAAATGTGGACTGTAGTCAGAAAAGCAGCTTCTTCCCTGTGTAAACATGTAGTACTTTAGTGGCATTAAGTGTGAAAGACATCTTTAAATATCCAACCAAGTTCTAATTCAGGCTGGCTGTGTGTATAACTTTGAATATTCTCGAATGTGTGCGTGATATGCTGCTGGATGGGGAGCGTCTTGCTTATTTTAAAGGTCATTTTGCTTCTCTCTGATTGCACACTCTTCAGAAGAACGCAGCACAAAATATTTCAACCAAGAATCAAAATATTGATTCATCAAAAGCTCTATACTTCCTTCCATTTAATGTTCACAGTGATAATAATTACATACCAAAGACCCACTAGCTAAAAATGTCCTGTGTGAGTTCTGCTTTCCTGTTTTTCCCACAAATGGACAAATTGGCTGCATCTTTATCTCCTGATTATTTCTTGCTTCAAGAAATTCATTATTCATGCTGTCGCCAAACAGCAATAACAGTACTCATTTTAAGACTGTCTCTGCCAAATGTTGCTTTCGATGTTTCTCTCCTCTGTGCCTTTCCAAGACAATAACAAGCAAAAACATGAGCCCTGACAGAAACGCTCTGAGACGTGGTTTGATCTGAAAATATTTACTCTAGACTTCCAGGCCGACCTGACCGAGCGCATCGCCAGTGCCATGAGGTCCGGCGTGGTGCAGGCCCACACCCCCACCATCAGCAGAAGAAGCTGCGCTGAGGTGGGCAGCCACGGCAGGAACCGAGAGGTGAGCTGCTGTGCAGCCTTGTGTCGTCCCCACTGCCCTCATCTACCTCAGCATCTGGGGATTTACGCATAGCATGATGCAGCCAAAACTAGTCTGACCTATGTGTGTATGGAAAGACTACACTTAATTCTGATTGCTCATGTTGTGACACCCCTCCCACCCAGACATTTTTTTTTTTGCATTGTCGTCGTGGGGGATGCCATACAGTAATGCGGGGAGGATGGCCTCCTATCTTCCCCCGTAATTGTGCTCGTCTCCAGCCTAGAAGCTGGGAGGTTGCACTGTGTGTTTACCGCAATCACTTAAAGCGTTTCCATCCCTCGTTCTGAATTTAAATTACTGTCGCCTCAGTTTGTGGAGTAACTATGGTCTGCACTTGGAAACAAATTATGAAACAATCAAAACAAGAAGTTCTGGTTTCCTGTGTAAGATTGTCAGGCGGCTGATCAGAGATCATTTTCGGTTTGAGTGACTCCAAACCTTTTTCTCTTTTAGCTTTTCTGATCATATTTTTAACATCTGTCTCTATTTGAGTAAAGATTAAGGATTTGAGTTTATTGTCTTTGGTTAGTTAGCATCATAGATTATCATCTTTGTTGATATGTGTCTTCATAACACAGCTGTGTTTTAGGATTCATCATGTCAAATGTGTTGTGTAATGATTATTATTATTACTATTAGTACTAATAATACTAATAACAATATTAATAATAAATATTAATATGCCTCTCCTTTAGTCACACTACATTGGCCCGGGACCTCAGTTTGACCATATCTACTTCAAGCCCTGGGGTCAGAGCCCACTGGTGGCCCGCTACCTCCAGCTCCATGGCATCCCCTCCACGGCCGGCTCCAGCTCACGCAAGGTCAAGCGCACAGAGATCGCCACGGTACCATATCCTTCTCCGTCTGTTTCCCACATCGGACGAGGACTTTTATCTACAAATAACATGGGGCTCTGTTGGGGGAAGACGAGGCATATTTATCCTCCAGAAGGAATTTACCATCAAGGATTTCCTTTGTTACAGGCAACATGAATAATTCCTCTCGCGAAATGATGTAATGTTTGTGGAGATCTTTTCCATTGATTTCATCAGGATTATATTGGCTCATAAATTACAATTTACAGGGAAGACTAATGGCTTTTGGAATTGGAGTTTGTCCCCTTGGTTGCAACCTTCCTGTAATGTGTAATTGCCTCCACAGATGTTGGGGGTTTATCTGATGTTAAGCTAAGTATTCTTCCTCTGGAGGCTTCTTCCCAGTGGAGCTTTTTGTTGTTATCATTGCGACAGTCGTCCGTCTCTCTCTCTCTCTCTGTCTTTTTTTCTCTCTCTCGACACAAAATGTTTCCAGATGATGGTATCCCTCGCCTACAAGGAGGCCCCTGCTGCAGCTGTTTTACAGGTTGTTATTCAGCTAATATGTAGAGTCTTTCAATAACATGCTAATAAAACATACAGGGACATGTTGCAGTTTTCCACAATATAGTACCACTTCAAGGGTAACATGGATTACAAACAGCGGGAAACTCAATAATTTGTTGGAGGTTGTGCTACACAAAGCACATTAGGCACATGAAACGGCCTATATATCAGGCCCTTGTGGACTAAATGGTGCAATTAATGATTCTGGCACAAGTGAGGGCTTTTTCTGGCTCATAACGGAGCTTCCGCAGTGTGGCTTTTGCTTTCCGAGGTACTCAGTCAGTCGAGTCAGTCATGTTTCGAAGCCTGCTCTGTCTTCTAATCGTGTGGTCTTCTAACTGCTGTGGTTAAGTATTCCTTGACCACTAAAAGCACTCCAGAGAAACCCACGTACCAGGAAGTGATCAGTGAAACGCAGGGCAAGATCAGCAAATGGCGCTGGAATTATAACCAGTGAGTTCCTCTGCTCTGCTCTCTCTCACCCATCCTCGCTGTCATCCATTGCAGTGCTGGGAGATGTTCACTCCTGTCTGCTTCCTTTTAGGTTTTCTAAGCAGACCAATGAGGCAATTGCTGGGATACACAAGAGAAGGCACCTCAAATTTGTGGAAATAAATAGGTATGCAAAATACAGGGAAACATTGCCACCTTCAAGGCAAATGTAACAGGAACTGAGCAGAAGGGAATAAGTGCTGCCTGCCAGAATGAACTGTTTGACAAACTCAAAAGGGTGGCCTTTTCCTTTTGAATTATAGTCTAGTATGCTGTAGGAATGCAACATATTTATTGCAGGAGTGGAACAGTGATGTATGACTTCAATGGATACTCTTGAATCCCCATTTTGTTAGGCTTCAGAAGCAGCTAATGAACAGAGCAGAGATAAAAATCTACAGTGATGGCATCATGAACAAATGGGTGAGTGTTAGGCAATTGTTAATGCTCTGCACTAAATATGACATCAGCTATGCAAATGTGACAAACATGTTCTTTGTCATTTATGTAATAGCAGTCAGACCAGGTTCTCATTCCGACCAAACAGTTTCATTCAATGCTACTGTTTCCACCTATGCAAATTGCAGTTGAGCACAAATGTTTAACCATGGAAACACATAACTTAATTTAAAAATGAACAAACACGTTAAAAAATCATTGTCATTCTCTCTCTTGCATCTGGCTGTTGTGATCAGCACTGTGCTGCAGACAGTACGAACCACAGACATCGGCTGAAGCCCAGCGCTGGCCAGAAGGGTGACTCAGACGAGAGCCGAAACGCAGAGGAGAACCCCAAAGCCCCCGAGCAGCCGGGGGAGCAGGCCTGACCACACGGCTCTCACATTCATTTACACAGCACAGCTTCCAAGTCTTTTGTTTAAAAAATATGCGTGTCAGGAACAAAAATCCTTCAAGTGTCATACATTTTTGGCTCTAGGCTCTTTAAGGCTTTAATAATAAATGCTATTTAGTTCATGTCCATTAGTTTTACAGCAAATTTGAGAAATAATACTAGTTTTACTCCTGTAGCTGTTTTTAACGACAGGCCAAAAAGCCAGTGGCTAACGCGTATTTGCTAGCTGTGTTTATGTTGCATGAGTGTTGTGCTGCGAGGTATGGGCTGGACAGACTGGCCTGTTACCTGTCAAAGAGGCATCAGGGAAGTAAGCATTTTATGACAGAGGCGACACACTGGCATGACAACCCTACATCCTGTTCCATGGGAAGTCATAAAAGAGGGGCCTCTCCTGGAGTTAGATTACCTTCTACTGTAGTATAGCTGGCAGTGTCCTCTCTCTCTCTCTATCTCTGTCTGTCTTTCTCTCTCTCTCTCTCTGACCCTCCCCTTTCTGTCTTTCTCTGACATAAGGAGCAAGTGTGTGAAGTGCTTGATAGTAAATCTGTAAATGTGCAGTAATATCCATGAACTTAAATTGATGGGGGTCATGCACCCCATAGTTTTTTTTTTTATATTCGGCATACAGCTTTGAATAGGCATGCTGAATATCATTTAGCTCATATAGGTTGCAATGAAAACACAAATCTCTATTGTTTTTACAAATGTAAATTAAATATGTGCTTCAAGTCAAAAATAGCCATACCACAGGCTGATTATCTCCATACATTAATGCATAAAATTATTTAGTTAAATACTACCATAAATACTGATGATTTCATGTTTTACATCCTGTGTAAGATGTCCTTGCCAAGTCCTTGCCAAAGATTGAAAAACTTAATTTCTTATAAATTCTCAATAAACAAATAAAAGCTGTGCCATTTTAGAATGTTTATCTGAACCCTCATAGCTCTTAAGCATCATTGTCCTTATAAATATAAAGCTATGACTGATGACATTAGATCATACTTTGCACAGTGTTTTAGTGTTTGGAAAGGTTAAAACAAAGAGGATATCTCATAGTGAATCAGGGTTTGGACCTCTGGAGCCTCTGGGGAACACAGTCATAGCCTTGCGTTAGGTCAACAAATGGGGATGGATTGTTTTTTAATTGCAGGGGTTGAGCGAACGGAAGCTGTTTTTGGAGCGAATATGCCCACCACCTGATTGTTGAATTTGCCCACCACCTGATTGTTGAATATGCCCACCACCTGATTGTTGAATTTGCCCACCACCTGATTGTTGAATTTGCCCACCACCTGATTGTTGAATATGCCCACCACCTGATTGTTGAATTTGCCCACCACCTGATTGTTGAATTTGCCCACCACCTGATTCCAACTGCTCTGGTTCTCTTCATTGATTTATTTCAATTTATTTTACCCAGGCCCTGGAATATAGCGCATTACCGTTGATGTGTTGCTTGGCTGTAGTCTTCTAATTCAACACAGATGAAAGGCTTTCTAGTTTATATGGTAACAAGAAGAAAATTGACAAATGCATATATATATATATATATATATATATATATATATTGGTAACGTGTGTATATATATATATATATATATATATATATATATATATATATATATATATATATATATATATATATATATATATATATATATATATATATATATATATATATATATATATATATGTGTGTGTGTGTGTGTGTGTGTGTGTGTGTGTGTAATCTCTAGTCTGCTACACATGAAAAGGGATTCTTTTGTGGCCATTTGTTTTACCACCGATTAAATTGCTCTGTAGTTTCGGCCCCGATGGTCTAAGTGTGTGTCTGTGTGTCTGTGTGAAAGCTGTCTGTGATTATGGGTCATACTTCTCCACAATGACCAATGCCAGCCCCTGTCGCCCCAACCAGTTCAGCACACTCTGAGCGTGAGAGCGCACTGCACCTGCATGGTGCAGTGCGGCCGAGGGCCGTGGGGTCAGGCCACGTCTGGCCACGGTCACCATCAAAACCTGTGAAAGTGTTTCATTAACACTGACTGGCCAGCCAGCAGAGCAGCAGCTCTGAGCGTGTGAGGGAGAAATATGGGCAGCAGGTGGTGACCAGGGCAGGGCAGGGCAGGGCAAAGGCAGGTTGAGTGATCTGAGGTCAGACGGAGCCCATGGACATGCACACACGCGAGGTGTGTGGCTCCAGGAAACAGCTTTTGTAATCAATTATGCCTTAGAGCTCTGCTTCCTCTGAGGTGGACTAACGCCTCCTGAATGGAAAGGGATGGGAAAACAGGCCAGAGCCAGAGGACTATACGTGTGTTGGAGTTCACCTGTATAATATGCCCTATCTTAGCATAATTAACTAATGTTTCTAATATGCTCAACTTACAGAAGCCTGTGTATGATTTTAATAATGGCTTCTTAAAGAAATGCCATGTGCTGTTAGCTCTTCTATCAGTGGAGCCGTCTTTACTAAACAAGACATTGCATACCTAACAGAGGATGACAAGGTGGAGGACAAAAAAACCCTTTAGTAAACAGTTGAAGGAAAATGTTGGAATAGCATGGCCTTGCAGATCACTTCCCCGAGTGGGCCAATTGCTCAATGTGCTTTCACTCAGGCCATATCTGGAGTTGCGTGAGAGATTTCCATATCTCACACAGTCTTGTAAATCACAATTGAACAGTAGTAACTCAAAGAATGAACCCCAAACACGGCTGGTTTCAATTTCAGCCGCTGTGTCCTGCCAAGACTGGGACTGACTCAGAGACCACCCTTTGGTAGAGTGAGACTTAACTGGCCAGTTCACCTCAGAGTGCTCCAGTGCTGGGCTGCCCTCCTCACGTCATGCCTCAGTGGCCCAGACTGAGCCCCCAGCCGAGGGAGCGGTGAAACAGACACGCACGCACACTTGCATTCACACACACTCACACTCACACTCATTCACACTCACACTCACATTCACTCACACTCACCAGGCACTGCGCTGCTCAGCACTTGCCATTAATTTGCCAGGTCCACAAAAAATCATTAGCATCTGCCAGCACGTGTGGAATGCTTGTATTCTGAGCTCTAATCAGTTTACAAGCCACAGGTACATCGCACCTCAGATGTTAAAGCCCTTAATATGTGGGTTGAGAAGGAAACAGAACCTCTTGGCATCATTTTTGCACAGCCTACGTGTTTACATTAAATCGAAAATGAAGGCATGCTGAAAAATAAATTAACCAGAAGACGTTTGTTTGAAGTTCTCAGAAGTGTCAAATGTTGCCAAATGGACACAAATCTTGTATTTTGAAGAAGGTTATTGAGCATACTCTTACGCCTAAAAAGTCCCGAAGATGAGAATCACTCCATTTATCACACATGTTCTTAAAAGATCACTAGGCACAGGGAACCGAATGTCATTAACATGTTCCTTCCCTTTACGGTCACAGTAGTTCAGTGTTTTCAGTCTCTCATTTTGAAGTTCACTAAATGGTTTGTTATCTCCTTGGATGTGTGTTAGATGTCGATCAAAGTTCACTGATTCGTTGCCTTGGAGTCTTGGCTTTTTGGGGGAGTTTGGGTGAGGTTATTATGAATTGTCCCTTAAGGTGTTGACCCTTTGATGTGCCTTGGTAGCCACTCAGGGCCATATCATTAAACATTCTTTAGAGCTCGGTCACACAGGCCTGGTCTTGGCACGCGACAGGCAGCTGTGGTGGGGGGGGGGGGGGAGTTCTCCCATTGCTGGCTGACTATCTGAGTGTGAGCAGTCTTGTGGACTCATGCTGGCTTTTCCTCAGGCTGTTCTGACACATCCAAGCCAGAGCTCAGATAGTCATCAGGGCAATGAGGTCTAGTTTAAAGACAAAAACAGTCAATAACATACAACATAACATACATTATATAATATTGATAAGCAAATAATCTTTTGTCTAATTTGGTCTCAATATAAATTGTGAATTACTGAAATGTTATTATTTTTAGATGGCAATAATACCCTTACATTAGGTCAGAATTGGTCAGATATTTGCTACTCAAATCTTTGTTTCATTTTGCCATTCTTCAGTAATAAATTGAATGCACTTTAGAAATAGGCCACTACACTCTTAAAACAAATGTGTTGTCCCTATCTGGACACAGAGATGTGTTAAAAAACAAAGCTGTGTTGTGTTGTTTTCAACACATTCGTTTTAAGAGTGTACTGATACAAATCTATAATCTATAATTTTCCCAAGAGACTTGGAGTAAGGAAGTACATTAAAGCATTTTATGAAACAACTGCGGCTCTGCAATATCAGGGGTCTGGAATAAATGATAGTGTGGTTAGAACTTTCTCACGCGCAGAGATTGAATGGGTGGGGTGTTGGGGGCTGCGGGGGCGCAAAGTATCAAACAACCTTGGAATATACCAGTGCGTGTGAGATCTCAGAAAACACCCCAGTGAACAATCAAGGCATAATGAGGGATGTCTAACCATCTCGCTAGATAAATAACCGCAGCTAATAGAAAGAGTGTGTGCTGCATGTTCCATAGACACACACGTTTATGACTGAAGAAACAAATCTCTCCGAGAGCTCGTGCCCATTATAACTAATCACTGATATTCCTGTAAGTGACTGCAGAGCACACAGAGTGTCTGCTATAAAACAAACTAGCACTCTATTACACCACTAGCCACATAATGTGAGCGTAGCATGAATAAGCGTGACAAAAAATGTTCAAAACCTGTATATAATCAGCTTACATATGAACTAAGTAGGACCAGAGGGTGCTGGGCCTTTGTTTGCCTTTCCATTTGCAAGTCTGGCACAGGTTCAGGCCACCTTGAAGAATCTGAAAACCATTACAGTGTGCTTATGGTCAAAAGAGCAGCATGTATATAGGGTATTGCATGGCAACGACTGACATTAAGTAAGAGTCCTTTGAAAAAACCTGAGAGAGAGACCCGAGATATCGTGCAAGGGAGGCAAGCTGAGACCAACAGACCTGCAGCGGGGCTGGCTTCCGCCTAAACGTTTGAATTACAAACAGCCTCCGTGTCATTCACATGGACATGTTTGGTTCCAGGGAAAAAGGGCATCCTTACAGAATGACGTAATTTACAGCAGATTTGGAGAAGACAGGGCAGCATACCTTCATAGTAGTTTGGCACGCCATCTCTGGCATGCTACAGGGAGATGGGGATGCTTGCTCCTTTTGAGGGCATAAATTGCAGGCTATACTGTCACAAACATCCAGGCTTATGGGGTCATATTTCCTTTCATAAGTTACAAAGATTACTTACTTACTTGATACCGTGTACTTTTGCATTTAAAGGAGTTCTCCTGGATGCTAAAAATATGCTGAGAATATCATCTGTTTCTAATTACAAGCACGTTAGGAGTAAGACTTATATATCTCATGAGAACCATTATGTGTCTGCACATAAAAAATGCATCTATGTCAAGTTTCAGCAAAAATATATTTTTATCATAAAAAATGATTATAAAAGATAAGGTATTTAAGCCACAGTATCATGTTTTCTCTTGGCCAGGCTGATACTTATATTCAAGTTTAATAACTTTACTCTTAAAGGGACAGGATGTAGATTTTGTTAAAAGAAAATTCTTTATATCTGTTGTGCTGCTTCTTTTACTGCATTTATTAATCCGTTCAGAATAACATCATTTTTGGTATGTATATAAATATTCTTTTTTTAAATTGATAAAAAAAAAATACTGTTTAAGATGTTTTATGCAGATGATTTTATTTTGAATATTATTGATATATATATATAAATATGTTTTTAAATTTGATGCATGATCTGATGTAATGTTCCAAGAAATTCCTTGATGATATAGATTGGCTTGTCCTCCAAAATTCCAAAATAGCATACAGACATCCAATCAAATAGAAGGTGGGTTAAAATAATGTTGTGATGAGCAGGGAAATCTGAAATGTCTGTGAAGCTCAACCCATCATTGATGTATGGCAGATGTGCCCCAAAAGCATAATGCTTGACATGCAAAGTAGCGTGCATTCAACAAGAAGAACAGGATGTTACGAGACTGCAGGGATGTATTGTCTTTATAGCATTTTGGGGAGATGGTTTAGCAATACCTATGATGAAATATTACTTTTGGCGGCTAAATTAGGTCATTTTGAATAATCATCCTTCTAGTCGCAATTATTATGAAATGTAATAATTTGTAATGCTTTAACTTCACTCTCCATGCTAATATCCTGATGTAATGCAACCCATGCTGTTGCACTTTTAAATATGCAATACCAAGACAGTTTAAGGGCTTCAATTAGTTTTGGACAATTTGAATTCTTGGAAACCAAGAGGCCTCAGATGAAAAAGCTATTTCAATCAGCTGCTACCCCTCTTCAACATCACCGAATTCTAACGAGTTCTGACAAGTGACGACATGCGACATCAGACACCAACGGCAAACTGCCCACAATACGAGAGAGCCTGGTGAAAGTGAAATGAACCCAGCATACATCCACCTGCATCTTTCATATTTCTGTCTGCGCTCGTTTAACAGAGCGAGTAAATCAAAGACAGACCTCGGTTCCCAGGTCTTGTAAAAATGCTTTAACCAGAGCCAGTGATGGGAAATGCAGCACACTCCCATTATACTGTACACAACACTAATTAAGCAGCCCATCTGCTCACGGCTCGCATGCTAACTTGCAATTTGCTGAATCTCGCATGTGTTTGGAGCGGTGCTGCTGTCTAGCTCTTGCTGCGGTGGGGACATGTTTGTAGGGCATTATCTGGATGTCATCATAACCACAAGAATCAGGGCCCTGATGCTATCTGCCCACCCAGTCTACTTTGTCAACGCTGGGAGCCTCAGAGCCACTCACGAGAGCCCAGTGTCCTGGGCGGCCCACACAGACGGCAGAAGCCGTGCCACTTCCGCTCACATTAGAGGGTAAACACGGTGGATTACTGTGGGTGAATCATCAGAGATGTGCTCAAGACCACCGAAAATTTTTGGTTTGTTCTGTCACTTGTGTATACGCCCTGAATAAATTGCCACTTTCTCAAATAAATCCCTCTTTAACTTGATCTTGGAGTTGAACTGTTGCAGACAGGATGCACTCAGAACAGATACTAAATCTCAGGTTCAGATTCCTGGCAGTGGTCTGAAAGAGCACTGATGCCTGCACAATGCATAGCTGCTTTAAATCAGTTTAAATCTATGTAGTTAAGGCTTCATCGTCATGATTCTAAGTTCTTTGAAGGGGCATTCTGTATAAATAGCTGGCTGTAAGTGCCACATATTCCCATCTACACTGTGAACACACAGTAACATGCTTATATGGGCCCAAGAACTGAATGGGGAAGCTCTGGATATTGCCTATACCATCTGCGGGGGTACATGATGAATTGATTGCAGATTTCCAGAGCTTGCTTCACTCTTTGGTGTAGTGTGGCATCTACGTTATGTAACCTCAGTGACCACACACAGTCGCTGTACTGCAAATGACAAATGGCTGCTTCGGTGTTAACGTTCAAGCTTTCTCACAGACATTCATGTCACCAAAGGAGTGAAGAAGAGGTACTGCTCCAGAGCTACGTGTGACAGAGGCCCATTGAAGGCATGCCTTGACAGCACTCACAGCTGTTGCGTCCTAGAGTAGAGAGAAGCAGATTGATTGATTTATTGGCTGTTACTGGGAAGGAAGAGATATTTGAGCTCTTCGTGGCCCTTGGACGGACCCTTACATGGAAGATTGCTTCTTCACACAGGAAGGACAGAGGCCTTCGCTTGGGAAGAAAGTTTTGCTTATCTAGAATTCCACTGGGCGAGACTCTGAGCAGATGGTCTAGTATCAGGCTGAATGCCAATAGCATTTGCTTCGGTGAACTGTTTTGTCCTGAGCACTACGCATTATTCATTTGACATTTTCGTATTCCCGGATGACTCAGGCCAGCACATTAGGTACTGCGGACATCCAAGTTTATCTGAGTTTGTCAGCCCTAAAAATGAGAGATTGCTGCTTGGCTGCTGGACCATGAAAACATGGCCAGAGGTCACCTGAGGGCCGTGGAGCACAGGAGCACATTCTCCCTAAAGGCACAGGAGCCTAAGCTCAATAGGCTGTTGCTTGAGACATAAGCACACAGTCAGGCACAAAGTCAGGACCCGGCCACATGCCTTACCAGTACAGGTGCTCTGTGTTGAGTTTGCCTGTGTGTTAGAATGGGGGGTGGCTGTGTTCAAAACTTTGTTTGGTCTCAGTGCC
This sequence comes from Alosa sapidissima, assembly GCF_018492685.1. NCBI lineage: Eukaryota > Metazoa > Chordata > Actinopteri > Clupeiformes > Clupeidae > Alosa > Alosa sapidissima. The sequence continues at coordinate 30,798,915 of NC_055970.1, forward strand.
TGTGTGTGTTTGACTTGATGGCCCAAGCCATAAGGTCCTTGTTTAAAGAGCTGACCTTCACAGAAAAATCTGAAAAGTCTGAAAAACTCCAGTAACAAAGACCAGCTGGCTTTCTGCCAAATAAAGGTTTGTTGTTGTTAGGGTGAAATGTGTGCCATATGCTTGATCTGCATCAATAATAGTTTGTAATTTGTGTAATAATATTTGCTTTATTACATGTAATGTAGATCTTGCCCTCGCAAATATTTCCCAGCTGGATCGAGTCCCATGTTTTTGAAAAAAGGTACAAGCCTGCACGCACACGGTCATCAAATTGAAGGGAATTGGAGTGTCAGAGACAGGGGGAGAAACTCAAGGAGACAGTTATGGTGAGATTGGCCCATTGTTTGGGACTCCCGCTGAAGTGATGCCTTGACTGTTGTTAACCACACAGCTCTCTGCAGAAATGTACACCACATTGTTTGTCAAGGAATGCGCCTTGGTTTTAACCAGAATGTCTGTTATTGTTATTTTAATATTTTGGTTTGTTGGTAGCATCCTGCAAATACTGGACAAATTCTTACTTGGTCTTGTTTGTTTTACCTGCATCTACAGCCAATGGATTTGCTTTTGCCATTTCCTTATTGAGGTTACAAGGCAGGATGCCAAGATCCATTTCTCCCCAAAACAGGACATATTTCATTAGACCTGGCACAGGGGGGACAAATATGTGCCAATGATCCTAATCAAACCACACTTAACAACAGGTTCTGTATTTATAGCAACAGCATCTATTCTTGGCCTTGGATTGATATTATATAGCTACATCCCACTTGATGGTTAGTTCAGTAAGTGTTCCAGTTCTCCACTGATAAGAGTGCAGGCTGTAAGTGTCCATAAAGTTCTCCTGAATCCCGGCAGTGGAAAGTTTCAATTAGTAATTGGCTGTCCTGAATGGAAAAAATCTTTAGGACCTCAGTACAAGACGAACACAAAACTCGAGTGGCTCTACCTCCGGAGTAAACATAATTACTGTAATGGCCTGAGCACGATTTGTGTGCACCGGTGACGCAAATGTGACCAGTATGCTGTGGTATCTCGGACTCGGTTGTGGCCTTTTCAGGATCAGCTCCAACTTTTGTCAGCTTGTGATTACTGACCAATGGCAATTGAACTTCTGCACGCAACAATGTCTAGTTACTTTCCTAGAGTTCTCACTACCGACCCCCCATGTGGTGCTGCAATGGTATGGCAGCATCAGTGGATACATCTGTAGTTCGTAGGTCACTGAGCCATGAGTGGTTTGGGCAGTGCAGACTGCTGCAGGTCAGAAGGTCAGTGGTAAGAGAAAATTAGTCTGGCCAGACGCCTATCAGTCACACTAAACTCCTCAGGGACCACTGCTGTAGGCCTTGGGTATTTGGCCTTGGAATTAATGCAGAGCTAAACTTTTTGTCATGGTGGCATTATCCTCACTCAAAAGCCCTTTTTATATGCTCAATAGAAAGGATACAAGGCAAAGATGCACACTGATATTGTTTTAGATAACATGTAAGGAAGGAAGGTTAAGATAGGATAAAGCTTCTAACTTTATTCAGACAGTTAATTGGGTTATGAACTCAGGAATGTCAGTTTCCGATTTGTTTGGTTGTGACCAAAGATCTTAGAGTTTAGAATCCTAGAATCTTTGGTTGTGACATTTGTTTAACAAATATATACAGAGAGATTGAAAGAGACTTCCCATAAAAGAGATGATTTCAATCAAGATCTCATCACAGATGATTCACACAAAAGTCTGTGAATGGGCCTGTGACTCACAGGAACATGTTCTGAAATCGATGATAAATGGGAGTAATGGGAACATCCTGGCTACAGAAATCTACTTTTTCATGGGAGCAAGAAAGTCACGCAGGTTACAATGTTTCAACAGCACCTCTCGTTTGCTCGGTCTGACTCCCATGCCAAAGCAGCGTGACTGAATAGCTCTCCCTGCATATCAGCACTGCACTGTCAGCAAGAGAAATTGAGCATCTTGTGTTCATGCTATGATCAAGTATATTACGTTTATAACAATTATAACGTATGTTCCGTTTATAACAAGTAGCCTATAATGTATGTTCCGTTTATAACAAGTAGCCTATAACGTATGTTCCGTTTATAACGAGTATAACGTATGTTCCATTTGAAATCTGGGATCTCCCTCTCTTCATCCTCCTCACTTTGCTGTCACCTCATGCTGCAGTATCATTGTCTTTGTGAGCTCATTTCAGGTGCGGCAAGTATGTTCGGTGGCATAACATACTGAATGTAGTAGGTAATATCTAAATGTTGCATTTAGATGTTTTAAAATACATTTTCATATTGTTTACAGTATACACTATCCTTTCCATGTTGCCAAGCAGGTTGCCTCTTGTGACAGATTAATAAGTCAGGCCCCTACTATAGTCATCAGTAATCTCTGGTTAAACCATATGGTACCAGATAGCTGCATTGAAAGACCCATATTTTCAAAGTAAACTATACTTTTACCATATGGTTTAACCAGAGATTACTGATGACTATAGTAGGGGCCTGACTTATTAATCTGTCACAAGAGGCAACCTGCTGTGACCTTGAACATGAACTTTCTTTTACATCTGCATTTATTTTCTTGTTCTGTGTAGACTGAGTTGGGAACACAGCAGCCTGATACTGTTAACCAGTCATCGTCGTGTCAAGTCAAAGTCATAACAATACTTGTGGGATATAATGCTATCTGAAAGTATAGTTTACTTTGAAAATATGGGTCTTTTAATACAGCTGTCTTCCTTTAGACTCCTGTGACCTCTGAGCTAAACAACAAAACAAAGGTGATTGTCATATATAAACATACAGTATATGCACATATTTCTTATATACATCTTACATAGACATATCTATCTATCTGTCTATCTATCGATCTATCTATCTCGCTCTCTCTCTCTATCTCACTTTATATATGTATATGTATATATAGACATACTGTATACGGGTATGTTTTTATTTCATCCACTGGAATGGAGAAAGAAACAAAAAAGTGAAAGTAAAAAAGTATTTTGCATTGATGTATCAATTATTTTTTTTCCAGTGGGAATGTGGAAGATGTTCGCCACCTGCCTTGGCTTGGGCCACCGGTGTCACATCTGGACAGGGAGGAGCAGACGACTGATGGTCCATATGGGTCAAGGTGATGATGGTGATGGATGACGTCAGCCACGTGCGTGTTGTGTGCGCACACACCCACACACATACCTACACCACACCACACCGCACACCACCGAAAAAAACTAGCATGTGCGTGCGAGCGAGGAGGAGTGTGTACGTGTGTGTGTGTATGTGTGTGTCTGTACGTGCGTGCGTGTGTGCTCAGCTTGTGTGAGGCCTCACTTGGAGTCTACCCTGATGTGCAATAACAGCCCAGCACACCCAAATTGGTTTATAAAAAAAGCCAAACACGCTTATACCTTGTTAAAAAAAACAGAAACAAAAACAAAATGTCTAGTCACGCATCCTCAGCCTGTGAGGAGATGACCCACGGCGAGCACTGGCAGTCCTCCTGAGAGCGCGCGGCATCGCCCTTCCGTGAGCACTTTATTGGAGAAACACATTTAGAGGTGTATAAAATCAAGCAGCATGCTGTGCAAAGTACACAGGGGCGCCCTTGCCAAATGCCAGGCTGGAGACGTATAAAAGGCTCTGGTAATGTTTAAGGAACTGTCAAAAACAGGATTACGTGAACTGTATTATGGTCATTAAGCCTAGCATAAAACAGTTTTTGGCAAACCAAAATTAAACGACTGATAAAGCCTTGTGTACACATTTATGACACGTGGATAATATTAATGTGTTAAATTTTGTGAAGTGAATCAGCAGTAACTTGTGACTGTTGAGTGGGCTGCTTAGTGATGTTTAGAACTCCCCTCTTTGTTGTTAAATATGTCTGGAAACACATGTCTAAAAATGTCCTCAATAAGCCAATAGATCCTCATGGACTGGGTATCACTCAGAATTAAGAGTAATACTCACACTCAAATCATGACCTAACACAGCCAACAACAATTAATTTTCATCAAGCATTGCTGCGCAATTGATTAAGTAGCTTTCTAATACAAAACAAAACATATCATTGACCACATTGTACATTACAATTAAGCTGCTCAAAGTACGTAGCAAGAAATCTAAGAATTACAGACATTTAACATCTGATGTGAAGAATAGTTTGAATGATTTTGCCTGCTGAAAACATGGCTCTAAGACAAGGACCGACTGTGCAAACATATAAAGGAATGTCTGTGAATTACTGAAAGGAGATTTAAAAGCAGGTAGTCCACACATAACATATCAGTGGAACATCCCTCCCAGTCTCACTGACACAAATCAGTGTATTGTATTGTATTGTGATAATTAATAAAAATCCAGTAGCCATATAAAAATAGTTTACTGTCTACTGTATCTATCTATCTATCTATCTATCTATCTATCTATCTATCTATCTTTTATTGCCTGACAAGCTAGTGATGACATCCATCTCGTCAGTGACACAGACAGACAGACTTCTTTAGCTTTCTTGGATGACATTAAGATTGGTTTAGAAAACATAAACAAATCAAAATAAAAAATGAGCGCTTTTGCAATACCGTCCTCCCTATGATTAAAACCTAACCAGTGAGTGAAATTGATTATAGCTGAGAGGACAGTACTGAGTGTGGTAGCCAAAGTTATTTGATAAACAGTCGCAAAATATATTTAAACTGAACCTGATCCGAGCTGTCTGAACTCTGACTTGGCTCTGAGCACTGTCACGCAATGTTTGTATAAATACACATAACAAAACATGGATCATTCCTCAGTAATAGAACAATGCCAAGAACTCTCATAGTATGCAAATTTCAAAGCCTAACTGTTAACCTCCAATAAAACGAAATGTGATAATCAATGAACTCATCCCAATATACTAAATTTAGTTGGTTAAAAATATAAAGAAACAAAGTGAAATTAATTAAAACGGCAGTTTAGATGTCAAGTATCATTGTGTCTTTATCTTAATGATTTCTAAATTAATTTAATGTACTGTTATTGAGTTTGCCCTAATTTGCCATTTGAGCCTTTAAACTGACAATACAATCCTGCCTGTGAAGTCAGACTCAGGTGAAACCTGTTGATATGCGATGATGGCCATAGATGTATCAACAGTGGAATGTCAGCGCCCCCTGTAGGTAAATATTTTATTATAACTCTGTGCTTCTCAAACTTTTTCTGTCATTCCCCACTTTGGAGGTGGGGAATTTTCAAGCCCCACCCTGACCCTATCACCCCGGGAAAATGGTAACGTTAAAATATTATTTTCGCATTTTGGTTCCACGTTACATTTCCCGCCTCGGTCCGCAGGATCTGATGATGTTTTAATTCATATGTTGGTCTGTTTATGACTGCTATGTTTGTGTGTGGTATTTTGTGTGTGGTATCTTCCTTGTCAAAAAGAAAGGCATTATTTAAGATAGGTACAAAAAAACAAACCTGTCATGTCTCTATTCCCCACTAGTGGGGCCCGCCCACACTTTGAGAAGCACTGCTCTAACTAGAGAGCACTTACAGTAACACAAATGCAGAGTTGTCCCAACTAAACTAAACAGTGCTTGGAATGTCATGCCTGATGTGTGAATAGGAATGTTTATTCTTTATTCACCAAGAAGCAGGTGCAAAAGGAATTTCTTGGCTGCACAGTTGCAGCTGTGAACAATGGCTAATGTTAAATCCAATAAAAAATACATACAGTATGTATATAATTTATAATAGCATAAAGTAGAGTACTCAAACAAGCAGTAACAAGTATGTAACATCTTAAAGGTGCAGTCAGCAATTACGCAGGAATTCGCGTTTGTCTATGTTTATATTTGAATTTATTAACAGAGTGCTTTTGTCCAAAACAACGTACATTATATATTAACTAAGAACCAAACAAAACACGTCAGAGAGGTAGCTCACCCATCCTTTCAGGATTCTCAGAGAAACCCCATGCATGGTTGGTTTTGGTTTGGGGGACAGGCTGCCCCCACTTTTCTTGTTTCCAGTTTTTGGAGCCTGGTCCAGAGACCGTTTTTTTTTTTTTTTTTTTTTTACAGAAACGTCCTTTATTCAGAAGCATTATAGACAGAGTCGCATTAATGGAGCAAAGTGCATTTGTGCAGTTCAAAGCAGAATATGTCAGAAGGAGGATGATAGCCTGAGGAGAGAAGCTGTGGAGGTAGCGGTTGGTCCAAGTCTTTAGGGCGTTCACTCTCAGTCTCCACTCAAATGAAAACTGATGGAAGAGAGAATGACCAGGGTGTGAGGGGTCAGCCATGATTAACCCCGCCCTCTTCCTCATCTTGATAAGTAAACATAATCAAGGATGGAGCGCCGACTGCTGATGGTGTGGTGCAGCTATGCTTGGTGTGAAGATGGAGAGCTAATCCAGACATGACAGAGGTTATGGAATGAATTCCATCCAGTCCTCTTAAAGGGAATGATTTGAGATACTTTTCTTGACCCGACATTGTTCTTTGACTGGCTCCAGGTCTCAAAGTTTATTTTGTTAAAAGTTTGTGAAAAACACCCATACTCATGTTATCATGTGTCCAATGTCGTACTGTCCTCTGCTGTGCTGTATCGTCATGAGCTTTAACAGAACTGGATAGGCAAACGCTGCCTCTTCTGGCCAACTGATAACTTTCTGTAAGACCTTTATATCACAATGCAAGTGGTGGCAGTATTGAAATAATGGAGGAAATTTGGAACAGTTTAGCAGAACTAATACTATTTGAACCACGCACAGTGGTTTTCAGTTGATTCCACCTGCTGATCATTTTGCCTTAACAATTGACCTTCAACTTAACATGTATGCAACAATATTACATTTTAAGTTTATGATTGGGCCTTACACACCTGTTTAAAATTCAATGACTTTTGACATTACATAAGGTTATAATAGCTATGGTTTATTACTACCCTGACAAGCAAAATCCCACAAAAATGCATGCAATGGCAAGCCTAAGCCCTGTATATTTCCGTTCACACAGATATTTCAGGAAGTGAGTGTCAATTTTTTACCAGATGTTTGTAGTCTGTGTTACCCATGGAACATAGCCTATTGCTCTCTGTTTCCTTCACTATGCTCTTGTTAATTGATGCATTTACAAAAAGTAAAGGAAAGCTGACCAGAAAAAGAGAAGGGTACTTCCTTGCATGCAATAGTGGATTGCGTGTCTGTAAATAGTTACTACAACCCACACCCCATTTTAATGAATGAATAGTTTGTTTTGATTCATCTTCTCAATATTTTGGTGATGTTTTGAGAACATTACAATGTATGGATGTGTGTAAAAAATGTTTATCTTCTCAGTGACTACCAGAATAGTTACATCACTGAGTCTCAAGGGAAAACATCCTGAGAACAAATCACACAATATACAGTAATGGCCAATCCATACAAAAGCATACAGATTACCTGACCGAGCGACCACAGTTCGTCAGACTGAAGAACTGTCTCTCTGACACTGTGATCTGCAGCACCGGAGCGCCACAGGGAACTGTGCTCTCGCCAGTCCTGTTCACCCTGTACACATCTGACTTCTGCTACAACACCGAGTCATGCCACATGCAGAAGTTTTCTGATGATACTGCAATTGTGGGGTGTATGAGGAACGGGCAGGAGGAGGAGTACAGGAGCCTGGTGGAGGAATTTGTGCAATGGTGCAAACTCAATCATCTTCAACTTAACACTTCAAAGACCAAGGAGATGGTGGTGGATTTCCGCAGGTCTAAGCCCACTCTGCTACCAGTCCACATTGATGGGGTCAATGTGGAGGTGGTTAGCACCTACAAGTATCTGGGTCTCCACCTGGACAATAAACTGGACTGGTCAGCCAACACTGATGCACTCTACAAGAAAGGGCAGAGCAGGCTGTACTTCCTGAGGAGGCTGCGGTCCTTCAATGTGTGCAGTAAGCTCCTCAGGATGTTCTACCAGTCTGTTGTTGCCAGCGTGCTCTTCTATGCAGTAGTATGTTGGGGAGGAAGCACAAGGAAGAAGGATGCGGGGCGAATTGACAGGCTGGTAAGGAAAGCTGGCTCTGTAGTGGGAGCTAAACTGGAGTGCATCACTTCACTATCTGACAAAAGGACCCTGAACAAACTGATCAACATCTTGGACAATGAGTGTCACCCACTCCACAGCACTATTGTTAAGCAGAAGAGCCTGATCAGCTGGAGACTTCGCTCACTGCCTTGCACAACTGACAGACTGAGAAAGTCATTTGTCCCCAGGGCCATTGAACTGTTCAATGCCTCACTTAAGGGAAGAGGAGAAATAGACTTCTCTGCATAGTCTGTCTGCCTCTTCACCCCCTCCATGTTTGGATACTGTCTGTCCACTAGCCACTTTTACCACTGTCTTTATGCCTCACTGTTTGCATGCTATATTAGCACATTAGCACATATGCATAACCCCCACCCCTCCATGCCACAGCCACAACTGTGGACACACTTATACATTTTCTTTAAATAGTTAAATATATAGATATATAGACTTTACTTTATTTCTGCATTGTTGCACTGTTGGATTTACTCATTTGCACTATCACCATGACCACTATCACCATTGCACTACCACAATGACACTTATTCACACAGAGCACCTTAGAGCACCTTACCATACCTTACTATGCAAAGAGAATCACAGGCTCAGTCCCTGCCTCAGTCATTGCAAGCGCCTCTGATTGATTAATCACCACTGTGGATACTGTTTTTAGAATTGATTTAGATTAAGTGTTAGTTAGTATAATTTGTATTTTAGTATATTTAGCATATTCTTTATCTTCTACTGTCCTTATTGCTTAGTTGTGTTTTTATATTATATACTTTAATTACTCTTTCTGCTGTTAAAGAATGTGTTTGTGTTGTCTGTATGCTGCTGAGACCTTGAATTTCCCCTGGGGATCAATAAAGTATCTATCTATCTATCTATCTATCTATCTACCTAGCTATCTAAGTTACTTTATCAAATATTTCTGTGATTTCTGTACACAGTCAATCTTTAGGAGAGAGTTTATTTTTTATATTATAGCCTACAAGTATATCCGATAAGTTTAGTGATCACAACACAACACGAGACGTGTAATGCGAGATGTGTAATGTTCCTACATTATCCTCATTTATTCACTTCAGGCATGTTACAGCTTAAACACTATCTAAATACATTCAATAAGGCCATTTCACACAGAGATCACGCTAAATTTGCGGGAAGGAGGGGACGTCTTTTTGCCGTCTTTTTGTGTCTGAAAGCGAGGTGAAAATTTGCAGGCCTGCTGATCTGTTAACATGATGCGGCATTTTGGGAGAGGCGGTTAGAGCCGAAACTGTATGGCAAGCCGATTGAGCATTTATTCAGATATCTTGATATCAGGCATAATTGTCATGTACATGCAAGCCATTTCTGTCCACTAGTTAACTAGTGAGCCATTTCTGTGTGAACTAGTTAACTAGTGACAGCCAAAATGCTCACTAGTTAACTAGTAAGACCCAAATTCTCTCTAGTTAACTATTTCATATGTTTCATATCTTACTAGTTAACTAGTAATGCTCAGCATGTTCACTAACTAGTGGACACTGAAATGTGCACTAGTTAACTAGTTTAAAGACTTCTATATTTTACTAGTCAACTAGTAAGGTACAAAAATGTTTACTAGCTGACTACTGAATGTCAAATTCCCACTTGTTAACTTCTATGTAATTTGGCCAGCCACTTGAGCATTTATTCTGATATCTTGATATTAGGCCAACATGCAAGCCATTTTTGTCAACTAGTTAACTAGTGAGCCATGTTTGTGCACACTAGTTAACTAGTGACAGCATAAATGCATATTAGCTTCACATATTAGCTTCACTAGTTAACTAGTGAGAGCCAGAAATGTCTAGTAAAGGCCCAAATGCATACCAGTCAGCTAGTTGAAGGCTTTTGGGTCTCACTAGTTAACTAGTGACAGTCAAAAATGTGCACATGTTTACTAGTGAAGGCAAAACTCCTCACTAGTTAACTAGTTGGAGTAGGTCAATGTCACTAGTTAACTAGTGAACCATAAATGGCTTACTAGCTAGCAAGGTGATGGCAGCAGGCTCATTAGTTAACTAGTTGATGCATCCTTTGTCCAAACTAGTTAACTAGTGAGGTCATAAATGTATACTAGTAAACTAGTTGAAGCCTAAATTCACACTAGTCAGCTAGTGGCGCAGAATTAAAATTAGGAGGCGGAGAACTCTGGAAATTGAGGCTTTCTATTGGCTCCCTATGTCCAAATAGAACATGACAACCAATCACAGTGCAGAATTTCACAAAATCCCACCCACAACATTTGCAGTGGCACACAAGTTAACATGCTGGCCAAAGGAACTTTAACTAGTAAACTAGTGGCTTCAATGTGACACTTACATGTAAACTAGTGAAGGCAGAACTGCTCACTAGTTAACTAGTGAAGACACAAATGCCCACTAGTTAACTAGTGAGGTCTAAAAAATGTCACTAGTTTACTAGTGTGCACCAAAACACCCACTAGTAAACTAGTGATGGCAATTTCCATTCGACTAGTTAACTAGTGAGGTGCAAAAAGTGTCACTAGTTTACTAGTGTGCTCCAAAACGCACTAGTTAACTAGTGAAGGCTATTTCAGCCCCACTAGTTAACTAGTGAGATGCCAAAATGGTAACTTGTTAACATGTAAAGGCAAAAATACCCTCTAGTTTACTAGTGAGGGTGTTGTAGGCCTTACTAGTTAACTAGTGGCATGTATATTTTGTTCACTAGTTAACTAGTTACACCTAAAAAGAGAAACAAGCTGACCGTTTTTGTCCACTAGTTAACTAGTGGAACAATTGAAGGCTCACTAGTTTGCATGTGTGGGAGTGAAGCAGCTCACTAGTTAACTAGTGCCTGAAACAGCTATTATGCAAATTCTAATGAGAGGGTGGGTAGAAGACTCCTATTGGGTATTATGTAAGAATCCCACCCAGTCTAAATGTATATTTACTGTTCATAGCCTGCGATCAGGTCCTGATGGGTGCCCCTAGTGGCTAAAGTGACACACTGCTCTGCAACGGTACTTCATTATAGATAGTAAAGCAGAGCCTGCAGAATGGTTTTTAATAATAACAGGGAAACCCCATGCTTTAACAAGTGAGCTCTTAGTGATCCACACCAAAGATTCAAGGGATCGATTTTAATATTATTAAGTTTATTGTTGCTAGGCAACCACAGACATATATGTATCCATTCAGTCGCGCTTTTCTGATTAATAACTGAAAAACAAAAGATTGTACACATTAACTGCACATGGTTTCAAAAGTAATTAAAAGCTCAAGAAAAAAACATCATGCACTTCTAAGGAATTGAACCCTGGTTTCCCACATGATGTCCTGCTGCTTAACCACTTGAGCTAGTCCTGCCACATCAGCAAAGCTATTATCAATGTTCATGTTACTAAAACGTTTTGTTGCTAGGCAACCATATAAAAATGCCTCCAGTTTTATGGCGATTTTCAGACTAATAACTGAAAAACTAAAGATTGTAGACATTAACTGAACGTAGATTACAGCAATACACCACAACTTTGTCACTAGACATGTTATCAAAACATATTTTTATGCTCAAACGATCTTATTTTATAAAAGTTTGCTCTTAGAACAGCCTGGACGAAGTCAGCCATGTTTTCTAGGTTTCTGAGTCCTAAATGGACCAATCAAAATCCTTGTTCCGCCTTCTTCATTTGCATGCAAGTGCGACATTGCGCACTAGTTAACTAGTGGCCAATGTTATGTCCCACTAGTTTACTAGTGTGAGGGGCATTTTTCTCCTGCTAGTTCATTATGGACAGTGTTTTGTCTTTACTAGCTAACATGTAAGGCTCAGAATGCCCTCTATAAGCTAGTGAAAGGCATTAATAATGCAGATATGCTCACTAGTTAACTAGTAAACTAGTAAGGCTAAACATGTCAACTAGTTAACTAGTGAAGGCCAATGTGTCACTAGTTAACTAGTAACAGTACCTTTTGCATTACTAGTGAACTAGATAGCTCCAAATACAGCCACTAGTGTGTGTCTTGTGCGCACTAGTTAACTAGTGAGCTGCTTCACTGCCACACATGCAAACTAGTGAGACTTAAATTGTTCCACTAGTTAACTAGTGGACAAAAACGGTCAGCTTGTTTGTGTTTTTAGGTGTAACTAGTTAACTAGTGAACAAAATATGCATGCCACTAGTTAACTAGTAAGGCCCACAACACCCTCACTAGTAAACTAGTGGGTATTTTGGCCTTTACATGTTAACAAGTGACCATTTTGGCATCTCACTAGTTAACTAGTGGGGCTGAAATAGCACACTAGTAAACTAGTGACACTTTTTGCACCTCACTAGTTAACTAGTCGAATGGAAATTGCCATCACTAGTTCACTAGTGGGTGTTTTGGTGCACACTAGTAAACTAGTGACACTTTTTAGACCTTACTAGTTAACTAGTGGGCATTTGTGTCTTCACTAGTTAACTAGTGAGCAGTTCTGCCTTCACTAGTTTACATGTAAGTGTCACACTGAAGCCACTAGTTTACTAGCTAGAGTTGTCATGTTCTATTTGGACATAGGGAGCCAATAGAAAGCCTCAATTTCCGGAATTCTCTGCCTCCTAATTTGAATTCTGCGCCACTAGTTGACTAGTGTGAATTTTGTCTTGAACTAGTTTACTAGTATACATGTATGACCTCACTAGTTAACTAGTTCGGACAAATGATGCATCAACTAGTTAACTAGTGAGCCTACTGCCATCACCTAGCTAGCTAGTCAGCCATTTATGGTTCACTAGTTAACTAGTGACATTGACCTACTGCAACTAGTTAACTAGTGAGGTGTTTTGCCTTCACTAGTAAACATGTGCACAGTGCACAGTTCACTAGTTAACTAGTGACACCCAAACGCCTTCAACTAGCTGACTGGTATGCATTTTTGGCCTTTACTAGTTAACTAGTGGGCATTTCTGGTTCTCACTAGTTAACTAGTGAAGCTAAAATGTGTTCACTAGTTAACTAGTGTGCATATTTTGGCCCTCACTAGTTAACTAGTTCACACAAACATGGCTCACTAGTTAACTAGTTGACAAAAATGGCTTACATGTACATGACAATTTAAGATATTAGAATAAATGCTCAATCGGCTTGCCATAAAACTGTACTGTACCGTACTTTTGTCCTGTCTTCTTGCGGATGTTGCATAGTGTCTCCATTTTGGGGAGCCAGATTTTTGACGTGCAACAGGGGGCGTGTAGAGTGATAGTCGTAGGCCTTTATGTGCGTGGGCCTTTAGATACAGCAGGTGTGTGATTTCAAAAACCATGGCGGGAAAACCGACTGCACTTTGGTCAGCTTGCATTTGCTTTGCTGTTGCTGTTAGAATGTTAAATTCTTGCGATAGATGTCTTCAGACAATAAAACGTAAATGTACTGTGCATACAATTTATTCATGAAATCATTAAATATTACAACAATAAAAATAGCTTGTGTAGCCTACTGTCTTAATTGGAACATGCTTCGCGCACAAATGATAGCCTAGGGCAAAGAGAATGGACATCTCAACATAAGAATACATTAGAAGATGATGATTAGTGTAAACTTTGTCACACGACGTGATAAGCAGTTCTTTAAACACGCAACGTTCCATTCAGTCATGAATCATTCAAGCGTAGGCCTAGTGCTCGTCATGAAAAGAAAACAGCAGCTTAACCCTTAAAGGAGTACGGAATGTTGAGAAATGAACGTTCTAAAGAATATCTGGGTTCATTGAATTCAACATAGAATTTTAGAACCTTCAATTGTTGCGGAACTTAGAACGTTCAAAAACCTACACCTTTAAGGGTTAATATTGTTCAGGTGTTTAACATTAGGCCTAGGCGCACTGTTAGCAGTTATACCGAAGGCAGTGAGATTATTACATTGCATCCTGTCACTCAACATCGCAGTTCGGGTTGATAAGATTCAGTTAATGCGAGTATGGATCGTCTCAAAGTTTGGGACAACCAAACAGCAGTGTAGGCAAAGCAAATCCTAATTGTTAGGTTACCATAGCTGTCTTTTCTCTAGTCCTGGGCCTATCGGAAATCGCGACATAAGCACATTGGTTTCTTTTTTCTTTTCTTTCTTGTTCGCGTGTTGGGTAGTGAAGCGATAATGCATTTAAAGCAGAGTATCATGTGAGCCAGAGCCGATATGGTCAGAACTGCTGCTCTGTAAAGGTATTTCTGTCCCACCCAAATTTGCTGAACTAGCCTACTTGCGAAGTAGCCTATTCATCACAGACATCACATGTATCACACAAAAGAGCTTTTTCTCAGCCTTTAAATGATGTTGTTGTGGTAAACGGTTCGCGAGAAAAGTAGCCTAACTTTATTTAATCATGTTTTTTTGCGCCCGTCTCCCTATCCATTAATCTTGGTGGAATACTTCGCGAACTTTCCCTCAACACATGACAAACCATGTCAGAATAAACAGCAGACCTTACCGAACATAAAGGTGTAAAGCATTCCCCTGCAGTTAGCCATTCCAGAGTAATCCGGTTTTAAATTTGCAGCGATGTCTTTATGCATGTCTCCAACTTTGCGGTTCCTAATGTGTTTAAATTATTCAATAAGTCTACATGATTTTATAACAGGCCAAATACAAAATAAATGTTACAAATATCGCCTAGATATCTGTAAGCATTCAGAGGATATACATAGGGCAGACTACGACGGAGTGGGCCACACATGAAGAGAAAAAATATTTTTGCCATGGCGAGATTAAACTCGACATGTTGACTTTAAAGTCGACATGTCGACATTAAACTCGACATTTCGAGAATAAAGTTGAAATTTAATGTCGACTTTAATCTCGACGTGTCGACTTTAAAATCGACATGCTGACATTAAACTCGCAATAGGCCCTACTGCCTACACAGTTTAAGCTATGTAGCCTACACTAATACACAATATGTTACATGAAAAATGGGCTTCAAATAGGTGTTATTTCAGATAGATTGCAGATATTCAGATAGATTGCGTCTTGTCTGTTAACTATCATTGCCGTCATCGTGAAGTGCTGTCTCGCGGTTATGGAAACTATGCCGTTTAGGCTAAAGAGCTAGAAAAATATATGTATCCAATGATGTTTCTATACTAAATGTTATTTCACTCTGTTTACGTGGTTAAGGCCACTGCACATCCAAATAACTGCCCTTCATGACCCACGGGCGTCACTCTCCATAGGAGAACATGGCAAAACTAATTTTTCTAAAACTGCTTTTCCATGTCTCACCTGCAATACGTAGCCTATGAGGCTAGAAACACAGGTATAGCCTAAGCATATATAGGCTACTATTTTGATCTCGTGAGAGAATATGTGTGCATGCACTTTATTTATACACTTTGTGTGCATATGTAGGCTACTAGCCTACATGGGGTGGTCGGGAGGACAGCTTCATTCGTCCCTCCATAGACATTCAGCAATGGGCTGTTTTGCATCCATTACAAACAAGCAACGTGAAAGTCTAGGATTGGAGAGCGCCTAGTATGCCTCTAGTGCATAAGCATGAAGTTGAACATTTAGATGCAACAACTAAATGTTTAGAACAACACTTTAATAATAGGCCTACAATAAATAAATAAACCGCTATGACGTTTAGGCTACTTTTGACCATCGCATTTATCGCATATAAGTATTTGGCTGAGCAACGTAGGTTAATATGTTCTATGTTTTGTCCACATGATATAGGCCATTGTTGCACTCGAACACTCTGAATCATTGTTGCACTTGTTGCATTGTTTCATTCGTCCTCCCTTTCAATCGTCCCGAGCGGTCGTTCTCTCTCCAAACTAACTTTATTCTCAAAATGTTGAGTTTAATGTCGACACGTCGAGATTAAAGTCGACATGATATTTCAACTTTATTCTCGAAATGTTGAGTTTAATGTCGACATGGCGACATTAAAGTCGATACGTCAAGATTAAAGTCGATATTACATTTCAACTTTATTCTCGAAATGTCGAGTTTAATCTCGTCATGGCAAAAATATTTTTTTCCTTCATGTGTAGCCCTAATACTCCGTCGTAGCAGACAGACGCTCATGAGTTCATGCTTTGTTTTATCGCTGGATTTTAGCCTATTATGGCAACTGATTGCATTCCAAGCTACAGTCAACTCTAGCAGGCATTGAATGACTGGAGACTTTGTGAATTTATAGATTGACATAATGTGTTGTCTCTGCTATTGCTGCTTTTGATCAGTTAGATTTATTTGCAATCTCATGTGGTGGGCTGGACATAGCATTGAAATGCCCGCCCAGATGTCTTTCCGCCTTGACCCATTCACCCGTTCCGCCTCGGTCTATGTGAAAGGGACAGTCGTTCCGCGATTCTGGTACATAAAATCGCGGCGATTTTGTCAGTGTGAAACTAGAAATGGCAAATTCATCAATTGAACCAAGTTACTTGAACCTACCACCTGAGGAAAGGCTGTAGGCCTAGGCTAGTAGTAGTCAAACTGCTTTAGACAGTTAGAACACATTCCTCCTTAACCATGTCACTTCTGGTCAAAAATAATAATGCAAAAAATGCATTTACTTTATTTCAGTCATTGTGTGGGACAATATATCTCTTTCTTGTGCAAGGGTCAATATTTAAATGCCTATACTGGAAACTTTACAAGCCCTTGGCTAACTACCACAGCTCAGGTATATCACTTTGAAATGGACTTTAGGCCTATAGCAGTCTGTCTTGATTTCAGATTGTATGATTATTGGTAGCATTATTATATAAACACACAGATGAGCTTGTTGACTGTTGTGTTTGGGGACATGAAACTCAATATCTCATTAATTCTCTTTAGAGGCATGTGCCAGATTGACATCAGGCAGTAAGGTCTTAGAATGGTAACTAGCCTAATGTTCATTGACATGACTGGAAAGGCACAATAAGTTGACTACTGCTTTGCAATGTAACACCTGGATGCTTGGAGATGCTGGAGTTCCTGAATGACTGCATTTCAGAGTGTGAAACAATAGGCCTTTTCACACAGAGATAACGCTAAATTTGTCTCGGGGAAACTGGGTAACTTTTGGAAAGTTCTGGCCTGACCAGTTTATGGCAATACGTCTTTCAATATGTGAACCTTTTTAGGAAATGGAAGCTGACAGGAAACTGAAGAGAACCCAATGCTGCAAATACAAACTCATTGGTAAGTTATATGACATAGATAACGTATTTTCCGCTGTTAATTTTATTATCATAGACACAGAGGCTAAAGATAGGCAACTTGTTAGCCTGGTAGTCAGAGGGGTTGACCCTGCACGGCTTCCGTTCCAGATGACTCCCACTTTACGTTGTACTGCGACGGTCCAATGAAGAGCAGCTAGCAACAGTGAAGCTTCAACATTTACTACTTCGCCGATGGGGTGTGTTTTCCCTTAGTAGCCCAGTATAAACAATGATGAAATTAACGACAAAGACATCCTGACATCCACAACATAATCAATGTTGGTCCATCACAGTTTCGGTGACCGACATGGACACAAGTGACAGCAAGGTAAATGGATTTTTTCAGCTAGGGTGCAAAAGTAGTTGCCTTTTCCTAGCCGTGGTTAGCTACGTTAGCTAACATAATATCCGTTCTGCGGTAACATTAACGTCAGTGGGTGACTGTAATTGACCGGCAAAAACAAATGCATTTAGTTGTTTAACATGAAAACATAACAGCAAGATTATGTAATACGGTTAAACTAAATGTGATTTGTATCTGCAAGCTACTACAAATGAGATCCTGTACTAACATTCGCTCTGTGGTATGAGATAGGAACTGGAAACCCACCAGCTAACGTTAACGTTAGCAAACTAGCTTCTGTCACAGAAGCGTCTGATAGGCTATCACTGTATTTATTGGTGTTTCCACGTATGTGTTTTCAAAATGTTGTAATTTCCTGTTGTCATTTTCTAGTTAATAATGCTCAAAATGTGTTGGTATATGAAAGGATCTAACCTTAACGTTTAGTTATTTTGTAAAGCTAACGTTAATGTTTACTAGCTAGCCAGCTAAGTTTTGCATAACATTAGGTAGGTAACGTTATGCCCTCTGAAATTGGAACAGTGATGTTGAGCTATGAGCTTGGGATAAAGTTGGCTGGCTCGCTGACGGCAGACACGATAGTATTTTTCTGACTTGATATATTACGGTTAAGTGTAAGGTTAATTCATCTGGTTAGAACAAATATTTACATCGCAACGAACTCTTCTTGTACAGTTAACGTACAGTGACTATCATTAGCTAGCTAGCGATACAGTAACGTTACTCACTCATGAGTGGCTAACTTAGCTGCTTGTCTTGAAAATACATAGCATCGGGTTAGCTAACTAGCTAACTTACAAAACGGTCTGATGTGAATACTTAATAATATACACGTTACCTAGCTATCAGTAGAGTAAACTGACTTTTGGCTTTACATTCAGCTTGTAGCCGTTAACTCGATGACTTAACTCACAGAGCAATACAGCTGGTGAAGTTATAAGTTAATGATCTGTTGAGAGTTGTCATTGTGTCATGATTAGGAGCGGAAGCCACTAAACATTCAGAGAGAATCATACGAAATTGCTCCTGCTGTTCAGTTATGTTGAACAAATTGATTGAATGGCGTTAATAGGGTAAACTTGAATAATAATTCGAATAGTGTCGTTGCATAAACATGATTAGCTGATTTCTGTAAGTCGAATATCTCATTGTTTTCAAGACATGATTTACGATCAGCAATGCATCTATCTCGATCTGTTTTCTATTTGAAATTGAAGCTAGTGCATTGGTTTCAGATTTTCTTTGTCTTTTGGGTTGTCATTATGTTCTATGGAAAGTGAAGGAGTTTGAGATGGTCTGAATTCCTGTGCTTGTGACTTCCATATTATTTTCTAATTTGGAGCACATGCTCCCTCCCCTTCTGTCTCTCTCTCTCTCCCTCCCTCCCTCCGCCTGTCTTCATGTTCATTTTGTCCCACCTCGCTGTATATTCCTACTGTCACTATACTGTACAAGAACAAGAGATCCTCTGTTCTGATAAGAAAGTGGAAACAATGATGGAGAGACAAAGGGCTGGAAAGACAAATGGCAAATCGCCCACCCTCATCTCCACATCAGTGTCCACTCCGCTCGTCCCCCTGCACATCTGGGGCTGACTTCAGTGCCACCCTGACAATCAGCCCTTTGCACCCAGACACGGACTGCCCCTGCACTGCAGCCTCAAAACAATCAAAAGCCTAACGCTCGCTCTGAATGAAGAATGGGGACAAATCAAAGCTATTCTTCTTATTCATTCTTTCTGAAGTAGAAGAATGCCTTCTTTTTCAGTCGGTCTCACTGCAACACATGCACACCTTTGGAGGAGACACAAGGGCCTAAATGTTTTTTAGCAGCGCATAGGAGGCCTCTGGCACTAATCATGTCTCACCCATAGGCCTACGTATTATGTAATTAGCTTACCTTCTGTTAGCGACCTTAGAATGCTTAGCTTAGCGCTGTGCTTAATCCTGAGGCCACCTCTTTCCTTTTAACAATGCCTTAAAACAGTGCTGCAGCTTTAAAAATTAAGCTTTCAATTCCTAGTGATTTAATGAGCTTTTGTTTCCTCTTATCATAGGTCATTTGCATTTGGTCTTTTGGGAGCTGGTCCCCTTCGCATTATCGACTCTGGAGTTGCACGGAGAGGAACGGTTATAATAACGTTATTTCATATTTTCAGTTCAGGATGTCCAGAATTTGATCCATGGCTGTTGCAAGTCCAGTAGCCCGGCACACAGTCCAGTTGTTGGGCCCAAAGGCTGAAACAGTGCTACCCACAGACTATAGAGCTAGTGAACAATGACTGCCTGTATATAGTTTGAATTATAGATGCATTATGCATTCACAGTAGCTGTTGGGGAAAAAAACGTCCTTTTGTATTTTGAACCCGGTCAACTCAGCTGTAGGTTGATACAGATCAGCAGTGTTAGTGGTGGGCTAGCCCTGAATCTTTGTTTCAGTGGCTTACCATCCTGTCTGATTAGATCTGCTGAATCTCTGCAGCTCTCACCACTGTAGTTTCACCACACCCTCTTCGGTGCTGCTAGCCCACTGGGACAGCCTCTCTGACCCTGCTTAGGCTTTTTGCTGCCCTTTCACCCCAGAATGGCCGCGTTAATGAAAATCTGGTGTCTGCAACTATCCCACTGTTCGATGAATGAAATGTGAAGTGACTTGAAGGTTCATTCAAACTTTGGGTAAATCTATAATAAGGGTTGAATAATGCACACCAGTGAAACGAAGTATCTGGCCCATACCAATGATAAAATTGAAAAAGACATGCACATCCAGGCACAAGTTCATACTAGGTGCTGGAAAGAAAGTGAGGCACAAAAAGTCAGTGCACTATTCTGGGCCCAAACTCATTAAATGGTATCAACACCTGTGACATTCCAGGCCGAGCCCTTCCTCAGGCATGGCCTATATGACACAGTGAACAGCTTACTTAAACAGCTGTGTCGTCTGAACCAGCTCAGCATTTTGTCTGCTGTTTAGCCGACAATGTAAGAAAAGTGTTTCCATAGAATTAGACAGTGCACTGAAAACACAGTCTGTTTAGCTGAGTTATAGTTGAGCTTCAAACACACTGATTGGTACTGACAAGTATATGATTCAATTCCTAAAATGTTTAATGCCGTGCTCATTGTACAGTATGTTTTCAAGAATGTGAGCCTGAATATCTAATATGCTAACTGGTGTAGATGGCTTTTGATGTAGCCTTTAGCTTAAACCTTTGGCAGTTTTATTATATCAAAGTCCTGGCATACCGCTGTCGATGACTATGATGATTTTAGCTTAGAATTTCATGTAGGAAAAATTAATTGGGATGACTAATATTTTCACTTCTTGAAAAACTTGAAAATCCTGATGAAACAACACTAACTGACTAACACTGACAGAAATGACTATACTCTTTCAGATCCATCCAGGCAGAGTGTTACGTGGATTTACTCATGAACTATAGATGGCTATATTTAACCTTAGTTTTCACACAGCCACAGTTTCCAGTCCAGGGTAGTAGGGTGGCTTTGTGCCTCGGGATCTTACTGCTGACGACACAGTCATGACTGACGGAACTTTGCGTTGACAGAACACGGAAGCAGAACCAAGCACTGATTACCATCATGCAAACATCAAGGCAGTGGAGGCCCAGCTCACGCCCCTCTCATGCGTCTGTCTTTCCTCAGTATATTGGGCAATGTTTCCCCCAGTTGTTGTCTGATATGGCTACTTTCTAAAAGCACTCCCATCTTTTGTTTTGGTGATTCCACCTTATTGACAGTGACGTGAGTGTTTTGTCTCTAGTCTTTATCCTGCTGTTACGTAGCTTTGTAAATGATTACTCTCTTCTGTGCAATATTTGGAGTGGCCTGATGTCAACCGGATTTTTATGACTGTTAATGTATGACATGAGTATTGTGTCAGAAGAGACTGTCCATGTCCAGGAGAGCAAAGGTCTCCTTCTGACTGAAGTTGAGCTTAGATGGTGGTGAGTCACTGTTTCTGGTCTCTTCATGATCACCCGTTGACCCTAAGTTTGCTGTAGTTTCAGACCAGTTGAATGTTGTTCCGCTTGCTTCATTCAGACTAGCAAACAGGGCCAGGGAGTAAGATTCTTTTAAATTATTCAGCCCTCTGTCTCGGAAAGTAAGAAATTCCCTTGTGAAAAACATGTAGGGCTCTGACACTTGATTCTAGGTTCTTACCTTAGATGGTTTGGAATTGAAATAGTGTGATGTGAATGAGGGGTGAATTCTCAAGTCACCAGGATAAAAAAGGCATACTTCTGCCTTGAACTCTGAAGGGACAGAAGGAGGAGGGGTTGACATTTGACCTCAGGTCCAGTCCAACTTAAAAAAAACGCACCCAATGCAGCTCCTTTTTTCCTCCGAAAAAGGTACATTCTTTTAGGTCACTGGCATTGACCACATGTGTCACTTCAGCAAAGTGTTTACTCTCTCACCTTTGTTTTGCTTTGTTCTCAGTAGCATGTAGGAATGCCCTGCAAAGGAGAAGGAATCTGTTCTAAATATTTGCTTAAGTGCTGTATCATTATTCAGTACTTTGTCCTCTTGTCCAGTGTGTGGACCAATCTGTGTACCTGCCACACCTCTCTTGTCTTGTGATAGCACCTACTAAAAATAGCCTCTATGCAAACAAGGCTGCTCCTGCTGTTAGTGTAATATTTGTTCATGATTATCTAAATGACCTTGACCTTACCTATAGCAACATTAAAGGAACACGCCTGAAAGGGAACTGTAGGCTAACTGGTGTAACCCACTTCTAGTGACTTATGCTAAGCTAGGCTAATGGTGTCAGACTGTGTTATTGTATGCACAGAGAACAGAAAGGTAGGTGTCCTTTGTTAACTCTGGGGTAGACGGCAAAAAGCTAATCGCTAATCTCCCAAAGAGTTGGCACGCTCCTTTAAGGTTGTGATTTTGACTGATTTGACATTGCTGTTCTGTTCTTGGCCTTAGGATGTGAAGCTTTCTGCCGAAGTGGAGCCGTTCATCCCCCAGAAGAAAGGTCTTGAGTCTGCCCTGGTCACCATGAGCTTGTCCGGAGAGGGTGGAGGGGGTGGTGGAGGCAGCGGGGTCGAACCCACTCCCATCCCCAGTTACCTGATCACCTGCTATCCCTTTGTCCAGGAGAACCAGCCCAATAGGTAAAGGTCCAGCCACAAACAAATCATTGCACGTAAGCCGGTGGGATCATGAAAAGTAGACAGCCATAGGAAAACAGATGTCATGCTTAGGCAAATCTCCTCAGAGGAACGTACAGTTCCTATACAGGCTCAATCACTAGCATCAACAAATCTAAACTTTCTTGAGAGCTTTTGTTTCCAGTATAAAATACTAAGTAAACATATTCCTTTTTCATTCATAAGCTCAGAAGTACAAACTTGATTGTGTTTGTTTGGTTTTTGGCTTTCACAATGTAGATTACCATCAGATGAATCCAATAGTTTACTTGGAAAAATGCCATGGTCAGCTTGGTTTGTAGTTTGTTATGGCAAGGCTCTGGGCTCCCCAGTGGAGAGAGGAGTCCGCTCTGAGGTCGCCTGAGCTCTTGGTGTGATGTGTTATATCCTCAGTGCATCCGCCCTCCCCTTTCCTTCCTCTCCGGTTTGAATACCAGGAAATGCCCACTTTAGAACACTGGCCGTGAAAATGTCTGTCGGATTTTTATCAGCGCAGCGGCACGTTATCTGGCCCAGAGAGTCACCACTGTGTAAAGTCATGCACCATGATGCAGTTTTGAATGATTATCTGATGCAATGATTATTCTACTCAGAAGACAGGATGGATGGCTCATCTTTTTTTTACACAAAGTTATGAACTTTGTAGGAAGTGTTCAAGGGCGATTTGATCATCATTGATGAATTTACTTCACTGTCTGCATTGCAGTGCTGTGGACATCCCCTTACACACCTACAGAAGGCCTGAAAATTAGGATAGTAATTGCAATTTACTAGGAGGAAAAATATGCATCTTGTATGTTCAGGTTCATGTATGTTTGTACACATATAATGTGCTGGTGGTTGTTTGTGTGTCTGATTGTCTGTAGGTCACAGACTCTATACTGAACATGTGCCTGTATTTTTATTTTTTAGAGATGTCAATAATTTTAACAACCTTTGTGTTTATTTGTGAACTGGCCTTGGGTGACATGAAAGGCGCTCTAAATAAAATGTATTATTATTATTATTATTATTATTATTATTATTATTATTCAGCCCTGACACTGACCTCCTGCGTGCTCTCTCCTGTGTGTGCAGGCAGCTCCCCATGTACAGCAGTGACATGCGCTGGCAGCAGCCCAACCCCAGTCCCGCGGGGGGCCCCTACCTGGCCTACCCCATCCTGTCCTCGCCACAGCCCCCCGTCTCCAACGACTACACCTACTACCAGATCATGCCGGCCCCATGCCCCCCCATGATGGGCTTCTACCAGCCATTCCCCACCCCCTACGGAGGGCCAGTCCAGACCGGCGTGGTCAGCCCCGTCTCTGCCGACTGCAACGAGCGCCTGCCGCCCCCCAGCCAGACGTTTGGGGTGGCCGGCCAGAGAGGCAGGGGCATGACCCGAGCTGCTGCTCTGCCGAAGGTAAGACGCCACAACAGACTGGCCATTACAGGGCATTACCAGCTTTTCATTGATGTTTTCTTTTAGTCCAGAAGGAGGTAGAATATATGTGCAGGAAACCGATGTTACATGTCAAAATGTTTAGTAACATGAACTGTGCACAGAGTTGTAGCTATACCAGGCTTGCTCTCTGTGTCTATCCACAGCCCCTGCTTCAGCCAGTGAGAGGGAAGAGAATGCCCCCACGTCGCCACGACGTGGCAGTGCAGAAGGAGGTGGGTGCCTCAGGTCCAGACGGGAGGCCCAAGACGGTGCTGCTAGTGGACGCAGCACAGCAGACAGGTAGGAGACTGCAGACTGCACACCTAAGACCGATAGGGGTTTAACATGATCAGAAAATCCCTGTATCCGTCTTGCATGGAGATTTACTAGAGACTTGCCGAGGCGGCAGAAACCGACGTGTGATATGAATGTATTTATACACTGTGATGCTGTGTTTGGAAGTCACACAGGATGAGACTTAAATATTGGTGGCACTGGTAAGATTCATTTGGCATGTGGTTCCATGCAGGCGTGTTTTCCATGATAAAGCATGTTTTGTAAGATGTTAACAGTGGACCTGGCACTTCTAGCCTCAGATAGATAGATGATGCACTAGACCATTGTAGGAGATATGAACAACACAAACATATTGTGTAAGCTGTGTCACTAGGGTCACATGGTACTAGGTAGGAAAACATGCCATTGGGTGTGCTGCTCAGTAGTGACGCGTTTCAGGCTTAAGGTTTTACCATCATAAGGGGGGAAGTGCCAACCTGTTCTGGTGAATTCCTGACCGCTGTGCTCAGAGGAGGAGAAGCGATGAGAAGAATGCGATCCTTCCAGTCTGGCGTGATGTGTGGCAGGAAACGATACTGATGATCTGCTGCTCTTGCTTCTCAACAGATTTCCCCGGCGAAGCTGCAGGACGGAATGTGCCGGAGTGTGGCAGCCCGCAGTCGTGGAAAAGCAAGCCGCGCCGCCGCCGGTCCTCCCACCCCGGCGAGTCGTCCAGCGAGCAGGGTGCCAGCG
Organism: Alosa sapidissima; assembly: GCF_018492685.1. NCBI lineage: Eukaryota > Metazoa > Chordata > Actinopteri > Clupeiformes > Clupeidae > Alosa > Alosa sapidissima. The sequence goes on from NC_055970.1 coordinate 30,824,213, forward strand.
AGGCCGACATCGACAGCGACAGCGGCTACTGCAGTCCCAAACACAACCAGGCGGCGGCCCACGCCAGCGCTGCTGCTGCCGCGCCCCTGCTCCCCTCCTCCCGGCCCAACGAGCCCCCCGCCGCCGCACCCATGGTACTGCCCCCACCATATCACTCGGACACATGGTCACACACACACTGAGCACTGATCCTAATCACTAGTCACAAACTGATTTCTGACTATCACAAACTGATTTCCCGATATTTTGGGGCCGATTGGCGATGTACGATATATATCGATATTTTAAACAGAAAGAGCTAAGTGTTTCGTATTCACTCAACATGACAATTATGACAACACAACCAGCTTTAATTAGAATAATTTCAGACTGCTCTAACACAGCTGTGCAAAAAAGTGTAAACAATAACATAGGCCTACCAATACCAGTAGGCATAGTAGGCTACAGCTGCTCTTATAAAGCTGTGCAAAAAACAAAAGACCAATAAGTTGACCCTGACTGACAACACAGGCCTACATTGTACTGCACAACGCAATATTTTGGGCACAAAAATATTGCAGTGGCCTACTGCAGAAAAAAAAATGCAGTTTTTTTGTCACACAATGCAGTTTTTTTACCGTAAAGGTTTGATAGGGCCTACATGACAAGCAAATGTAGCCTATGATGGCCTAGACATGTGTAACTTGCTATCGATAACAATTAAATTGTTTTAAACAATTAGGCTACTTAAACAACGTAACTGTCACTCACCAAGAGTGTGATAGACGCTACCGTCATTTTGTATGCGTTCATTACCATTTTTGCATGTTCCGGTTCGTAAAAAAAAATCCCTATGCACGATTGAATGGGGTTTCGGGAATCATAAAAAATGATGCCCCTGACTGCTCGCGAGTCCCCGCGTGCATATCCTCTTAATAAAATCAGCGTGTAGGTTATCTCCCTGAGGACTTTAGATCTGCTATATCTGCTAGGCTATGTACCAAAAATGACATTTACCGTGAGTCGAAGAGCTGTAAACAGTGTTGTAACTTAAATCTGCATGTACAAAACCGCTTGGAGCTCCAGTGGAGTTTTGATTTCACAACGAGAATTCTCGGTCTAGCCGTTGATGTGCAGACGGAACTAGGCATCAGTACCAACCTCTGATCACGGTAAACAAAATCTGACTCAGTGTCCGTCATGTTTGAAAGTTTGTAGTGCTGCGAGGGAGAACGTGCACACGCAGGGGCGCAGTTGAGCAGAGCTGCGGCTATCTGAATGGTCTGAACACAAGTGGCTTTGATAAAATGTCCCATTATTTGACATAATACCGGTATTACGATATTGTCTCAACTACATATCGTTTTTAAAAAATATATCGGTCGTAGTCGTAATACCGATATATCGCCCAGCCCTAGTTGCAATGTGGGAATCAGTATATTTATTCAGTGGTGGTTGTGGGGTTGCGTATTTAGTCAAAATGGTGGTCCCTGGTTCACAATCAGTTGAAAACACCTGCACTAGACCTTCACATCACATGATGCACACAGACAGTGGAAACTTAAGTGCCTTCAACTGTTCATTTGTTATGGGATATTATCACCAGGTCTTACAATGGTGCAAAGTACGGTGCCCATGTTACCTGGTGCTCTATATACATAGACCTTGAGTGTCCTCTCAAGGGGAAGAGATAATGAAATGAGCCTGGTGTTTACTTACGCCTCATAATCCCCCCTATTTAATTCGTCAGATGACCCTCACATATGACAAGATCAGCATATTTGAAAATGTGTTTGAGAAATGCAATCAAAGCTCATCAAATATGAACTCTCTTCTGACAGGCAGAGTTTGTGTAGATCATCACATTTCATCACTGTGTTTATTTTCCCACAGGCTGTTGAAGCTGGTGTGATGACAGGTAAGGCTGTTGACTTTACAGACGTTTTTATTGTTGTAACAGTGCTGCTTTGTTGTCCATGGCGCACTGACGGTGTCTGTGTGTGTGTGTGTGTGTGTGTGTGTGTGTGTGTTTATGTGACAGCAGTGAGCTGGGTGAACGTGGCCTCCCAGGCCAGCCAGAAGCCGTGGGGAGAGCGGAGCTCTCCTTTCCACAGACCAGCCAAGCCGCCCGAGCAGAGGAGCTTCTCCCAGGTAAGAGACTATTGCATTTGACCTCTGCTCTCCACTACAAATGGGACATAGCAGCCTTTATTTAATGTAATGCTAAGAATCCATGGTAAATGAAAAATATAATCTACATGGAATGATGTAGTGTGTTGGCAGCAGCTACTTTGGTTTTCTCTCCAGCTGGTCTGAATGTGTGTGTACTCTGTAGGATCTCCAGGTGGGCTTCCAGGGTCGTGGCTCCCCGATGGGTGCTGCCTCAGACAAGGGCGTGTGTGGACCAAAGAGGCTCCAGCAGGGCACGGTGCAGCCCGCACCTCAGATCCCCGGCACCGAGCTCACTCCTGAGCCCCTCTACTTTGCGGTGAGGAAAAGCTATGAGGCGCATCAGTTTACCCAGATGGATATCTAAGCACAGCACTGAATTTAGGAGAAGTAGGGTTTTTGTTCTTTAGTTGTTTGTGAAGCTTCTGTGTTCTAAGGTTTCTCTGTTTCTATCATCAGGATGAAGATGAGTTTCCTGAACTGGCCAGTGGTGAGGCTCCTGCGCGGAGTAGACCAGAACCGGTCCAGCCCAAGATGCCCAAAGGCCTGGTGAGTGGGTCTGGTGGCCTGGCAGCACCAAAACACACAACAGCACCAAAACACACACCAGCACCAAAACACACACCACCACCTTGACCTCTGCCTCCCCTTGTGTGTTTTTATTTTCAGCTGGAGAACCTGCCGGAGAACTCGCCCATCAACATCGTTCAGACGCCCATCCCCATCACCACGTCCGTCCCAAAGCGAGCCAAGAGCCAGAGGAAGAAGGCGCTGGCCGCTGCACTGGCCACGGCACAGGAGTACTCAGAGATTAGCATGGAGCAGAAGAAACTGCAGGTCAGCAGACTGCCTCTGACTTTTAATCACAAAGCAAAACAAACAGCACACTGAGGGAGTGGCCTCAACACAGGAGCAATGCTGCCATAATGAAGGGCATCCTTCTGGCCCTACTGCTACCTCTAGTACTATTACACTGTTAATCAATTAAAGTGTTATCTCATGACTCTGGAATGTAATGTCATTAATGGCAATATGTAGAAGTTAGAATGCATTTCATCCGTCTGTGTGTCTGTGTGTCTGTGTGTGTGTGTGTGTGCTCCCTCTATAGGAGGCATTGACCAAGGCTGCAGGGAAGAAGAGTAAGACTCCAGTACAGTTGGACCTGGGCGACATGCTGGCTGCTCTGGAGCGGCAGCAGCAAGCCATGAAGGCCCGGCAGCTGACCAACACCAAACCGCTGTCCTTCACAGGTACGCCAAGCCACTCCGCCGCACAGCACTGCACACACGCCAGGTAGCTAGTGGAGGCCTCGTCAGGAATCACAGGAAAATCACTGATCGGCTGTACTGTGTCGTCTGTTAGTCTCCATTCCAACACTGGACTTCCAAACGTGGCCGTGGTTTATGAGTTGGCAGAGATGTGTTTTTTTGGGTTGGTGAGATTGACAAAAGTTTCCTTTGTGTCTGACCACCAGTTGGCACTGCGGCCCCCTTCCATGGCAAGGAACCAGCTGGCAAGACAGCAGCGGTGAAAGGACAGCCCTACGCTGCCCCCCATAACATGCTGGACTCCTCTGCTCCGCGCATCAAGAGGGGCAAGGAACGGGAAATCCCCAAAGTCAAGAGGCCAACGGCCCTCAAGAAGGTAACGAGCCCTGTGACCCTAGCACAGGTCAGCCCTTCAGACAGAATATCTCATCTGCATTGCCACACTAAGCCAGACAGTAATTCCGGCATGTTTGTAACAAAATTCTGACGTGATGTAGGTTTTGCTTGTAGAAGTTCAGCGCAGTTCAAAAAGAGGCACATTTCACACACTTTGCTTCGCTCATTGTTTTCCATGCATATTCTGTACTTAATTAAAAGAAGACATAAAAACCAATGACTTGATGTGAGTATTCTCAACCGAGCTGCCTCTGTCCCCAGATTATTCTGAAGGAGAGAGAAGTGAGAAAGGGCCGCTTCTCTGTGGACCAGAACGCCGCTGGTCCAGAAGAGCAGGGCGATGACGAGCTTCACTTCACAGACGACCTCTCTCGAGACGGCGTCTCACAGGAGGGTGAGTACTCGCGCAGTGCCAGTCAAACTCGCATGAGGGTCTTCACGGGACTTCACGGGACTTCTTAGACGTTTCAAAGTCACTTGACCTGCTCTTACAGTACCTTTGCTTCCTGTTGCTTTGCAGAGAACGGCCTGAGCATGCCCAGTGACGCCTCGCTGTCTCCGGCCAGTCAGAACTCGCCGTACAGCATCACGCCTGTCTCCCAGGGTTCCCCAGCCAGCTCCGGCATTGGCAGCCCCATGGCCTCCGCCATCACCAAGATCCACAGCCGCAGATTCCGAGAGTGAGTCAGACTGCCCCTGGCCTCCAGCGCCACTGGTCAGCACAGCTCCCTTGCAAACCCCTCAAGTAGAGAGAGGACAAGGCACCATGCCCCTGTCATACGGTCTCTCTGAACTGAAGACCTCAGAACAGGCCTGTGTGGCTGGTATCAGATCCCTGCTTCATGACATTGTCATGCTTTAGTTCATCAGAAAGATGATTGTTCTGATCATTGGTGTTCTTCACCAGTCCTGTCCATAGGGGCGGTACATCTCTCCTCTTATCTGTAGATGCTCATGAGTGCCAGAGTTTTTTGTTCTAAAGTGGCGGTGCGCACTGCACACAGTGCTGAATTGTGCAGTGTGTGGGGCGCCGATGAGTGGCACGTCCTGCGCTCCACAGCACAATGTATGCCACGCTTTACAGACCCTGCTTTGTCTCCCAAAAATGTCTGCCGCAGTGAGCCCATTGTGCTGGCCAGGGCCCTGTCGCTCAGCTCCTGCGCTTGAACAATCGCTGGACGCCCACCGCGGCTCAGGCCCTCAAGCTGTGGCTGCCTCCCGTCCGCCTTACTGAGCAGGATTAAGATAACTGAGCTGTACATGAGTAAATTAAGTCCTCCATTGTGCATAATGCACACCAAAATGACAGTTGCTCATGGAAATTATTACATTACATTTTTAAATGGCATTGTACATTTGTTAGTAGTAGAATTCTCTATTTATGGTTGTTGGATATATCAATCAGTTTTGCATTATCTGTTGGTAGTCTTTAAATATCCAAGCAAAGACATGGAAGTTAGGGGGTAGCCGTGGCCTACTGGTTAGCGCTTTGGACTTGTAACCGGAGGGTTGCCTGGCTAGGCATGACTGAAGTGCCCTTGAGCAAGGCACCTAACCCCTCACTGCTCCCCGAGCGCTGCTGCTGTTGCAGGCAGCTCACTGCGCCGGGATTAGTGTGTGCTTCACCTCACTGTGTGCTGAGTGTGTTTCACTAATTCACGGATTCGGATAAATGCAGAGACCAAATTTCCCTCACAGGATCAAAAGAGTATATACTTACTTATACTTAAGTGTACACAGCGTAGTAAGTGTAAAGGAGTGTTATTGGCTCTCTGTTACAGCCATGACCCTTTAACATGTTCTTGTTGCTCCAGGTACTGCAACCAGGTGCTGAACAAGGAGATTGACGAGAGCGTGACGCTGCTGCTGCAGGAGCTGGTGCGCTTCCAGGAGCGTGTCTACCAGAAGGACCCCACCAAGGCCAAGGCCAAGAGGCGTCTGGTCATGGGCCTCAGGGAGGTCACCAAGCACATGAAGCTGCAGAAGATCAAGTGTGTCATCATCTCCCCCAACTGTGAGAAGATCCAGGCCAAAGGTTGGACTCACCTAAATGTTCAAATGACAAAAATGTGTAATTTGTATGTGTAATGTGTGTAAAGTAGTAGAGCTCTCCCCCCTCTAATTTAATCTTTCCATTGGCTTTTTAATTTTTTTTTTTTTACAAATTCCTTCTAATTGGGACAGTACGTCACAGTATGATTTAGTAAGAACTTTTAACAGAATAAATTGAAGAAAGTAACAGTAACTTTGCTGATTGCAACAAGAAACATTTCAAATACCGTTCACAAGAGGGCAGTGTGCTCCATTCAATATGACTGTGGCACAGGATGGCTGCCTTGTGTGTGGGAAAAGATTCAGAAACACGTGAATGATTACTATGTGTTGAAACAGGGGGTCTTGATGAAGCTCTGTACAATGTCATTGCGATGGCGAGGGAGCAGGAGATTCCCTTTGTGTTCGCCTTGGGCCGGAAAGCACTGGGCCGCTGTGTCAACAAGTTGGTCCCGGTCAGTGTTGTGGGCATCTTCAACTTCTCTGGAGCAGAGGTATTTAATGAAACACACTCACACATCTCTCTTCTTTTTTTAACACCCTCTCTCCACACACACACACACACACACACACAGATACACTCTACAGTGGGCAGTGATTCGACTTGGCCAGCTTCACTCGCGGTTCGCGCGTGGGATCACGCGGTATCACGCGGTATCACGCGGTATCACGCGGTATCACGCGGTATCACGCGGTATCACGCGGTATCACGCGGTATCACGCGGTATCACGCGGTATCACGCGGTATCACGCGGTATCACGCGACTTTAATTTGTATTTTTCCAGTGAGACGCTGCAACAACCCAAACAACCGGTAGATGGCTCAAGTGAGCAGGGTGTCTCGTAAAAAGAAATGGAGCCTGGAAAACCCTACACAGACTTCACTACAGACTTTAGCAGACTGGTTTAGAAATAATTTAATAGCCAGAAATATGCCTGCCCTAATAAAGAAATATTTGGTTAACTGCGAGTGAATCCCGTTTGCAGCCGTAGAAAAAACGCAGGACAAATTAAACATTCTGGTTTTCTCCGAGTGCAACGATGATAGACAGACATCATTTGGACAAAATATAGAGCATAATAACCTCCGTTGCTCAGCCAAATGCCTTCCTGTTACGTCCTGTTATCACGGAGTTACAGGCGATAAACGATTTTTGATGGTCACAAGTTTACTTCATTAGCGGTTTATTTTATTTTTTTGATTATTAAAAAGTGTTTTTCATTTAAAGGTTTGACTTCGTGCTTATTCAGTAGAGCATCCTGAAGATCAATAAAGTATCTATCTATCTATCTATCTATCTATCTATCTATCTATTTAGTGCTCTCCCCAATCCCAGACGTTCACATTGCATGTTTGTTTGTAATGGGTGCAACCGCGAGATAGGCTATGCGTTTGACGGCAATGAGTTGTTAACAGACATGAACCAAGACATATAGCCCAGCAGCAATCTAGGGACTGTTCGTTATTTATTGAAGGGGCCACCGGAGGAATTTTGAGTGCTTCAGTTGCAAGTTGCATGACCCTCTCTTGCCTGCTAGAAATTGTTCAATGACCCTCCGACATGACCCTCCCCTGCCAATTGTCGCTGTCTTCCGCCCGCGCCACAGCCACACACTGTGATAACGTTCTTAAATCAATCTTTCCCGTGAGCTTGCATGCTACCAGTCCTTCCTTTTCAAATGTGTTGCGCCTGTTTGCACAATTTCACAAATAATCATATGTGATTAATAATATGACAAATAATCCCTGTGCACGGGGACCGAAACAATGCATGCCAACTTTTTCCGTGTTTATCACGTATTTTAACTTTCCCCCGCTGTCTTGCCGTTTTAATGTTTTCCCGTAGAATATCCCATATTTTAATACTCTCATAACAGCCCTGCCATCGGGCCTGTCTCTGTGTTGCCCTGTTGCTACCCCTTGCCCTTCCAACGAAACAGATGTCTTCAAATCATCGTTTTCCTTGCTTGAAGATGAACTTAGAGTGATGTTAACCTATTTAAGTTTAACGGCGTGATTGTCGTGAGAGCACGATTCATTGGCGCTTGCATGTTCGGCCTTATGTCTATGTGCGCACCTGAGGCTACTCAGCTACAAGAGAAAGAATTTCCCCTGTTTGTATGTTCACTGCAAGTTGGCCTAAGTGACCTTTCTGTGAAATAAGCAAATGTATTTGTTCAACTTTATGAAGCATAATTACACATAGGCTACTTGGAACATAATACATTTAACAAAGGACAGATGTATGTTGCTAGTGACAAAATATTAACTTTCAGTGTTTTACGATGTCTTTGTCATGGGGAAGTGTTTTTCCCCATGCATTTATTCTAGGTTACTGTCAGTGACTGACGCGAGAGAAGCGGGGTCTGTGTTGTGTTGCGTTGCGTTAATTTATTTTCATTGGGCATACCATGCCGTGCCGTCCACAGCTCTTCAGTTCTGACAAAGCCAAAATTACTCCTTTTGAAACAATGAGTGCAGGAAGTGCGTTTGTATGGTTATATTGCTTGACGGGGGGGATCCCAAGCAGCTTTCAGCCATCTACTTTGAGAACATTTCAATTCACCCGACACTAATATATATATATATATATATATATATATATATATATATATATATATATATATATATAATAATATTCAAAATGTTGAAAACTATTTTGCCATAGCCTATAAAGCAGTTTAATTAAATGGAATGTTAGTTGTAAACAAACAAGCTACTTGGTGAGGCTTGGCCTCACAGCTCGTGTCTTAGATGGCAGGAAAAATCTTCACGATAGGCCTATTAACTAACCACCCGATTCATGTTGGCTGGGGGAAAGGGGAGCCATCAGACATTTGTGCCCAGTTAATCCCGCCCTGCCCCCAACAAATCACACCTTCCCACCTCTGACAGCTTAAAAGAAGTCAAGAGGACTCCTTACTCACAGACCTATTCACAAACCTGCGGCATTTTGCCGTGTTTTGAAATCCTATGCAGCTACAGGAGCTTCCAATCGTGAGGATTGGAGCAATTTTGCATTGTAGGCATAACTAACATGCAATAATGCCGCCAACAACAGCCAAAACTAGGCTAATCATTGTCAACATGTAAATTAAATGTAACATTATTGTGAATCAAATTAAAATGTTCTCTTTTGCAAACGTAGGCATAGTAACAGAATTATTTAATAATGTTACAAAGATACTACATCAATCCGTATGTTTCATTAGGCTACTAGGTTGTTTTGCCTTGATTCATTTAGGCTAGGCCTTTTTATTCAGGGCCGTATTCACAAAGAATTTTAAGGCTAAAAGTAGCTCCTAACTGGCGAATTTAGGAGCAACTCCTAAAAATAATGGGCGTGTCACTCCTAACTTTAGGACTCCTAATTTTTTCACAAAAAGTAATTCACGAAACATTTTAGACCTAAAAGTAGCACCTAAGTCTGGGACGGCTTAAGTCGAGAGGACTCCTAACTCACTAAGACCTATTCATAAACAGCTTTTTTGTGGCATTTTACGTTGATGTTTTGAAATGTGTAGCCTATGCGCAAACAGGAGCTTCCAATCTCGAGGGAACAATTTTGCATTCATAAAAGGGATGCAATAACGCCACCAACAACAACCAAAACTACTCATTGTTAACATGTAAATGAAATGTAACGTTTCATTGTGAATCAAATTAAAATGTTCTCCTCTTTGCAAACGTATACCATATGGTGACAGATTAATTTAATAATTTTGCAAAGGTAGGCTACTGCATCAATCCATAGGCCTATGTTTCATTAGGCTACTAGGCTATTTGTTTTGCCTTACTCTTTATTCATTTAGGCTAGGCCTTTTTATTCAGTTATTAATCATCTTCCGTCCTTCGCACTACTTGTGTAGCGCACGCATTCTCCGACCCGTCACCTGTCACTCATCATTGGAAGAGAGGTGTTTGGAATTCCCGCTTTACAATCGTCAGCCAATCAAGGTGGTCACTTCAGTCAAGCTCGTGCATGAGTAATGACGTCATCCATAGCCACGAAGACTCACTCCTAGTTTAGGAGTTGTCTGAAAGGCTTTGTAAATAACTTTTAAGAGAAAACTCCAAGCTAAAATCTTTAAGTGCGATTTAGGAGTAGCCTACTCCTAGTAGTAAGATAAAAGCCTTTGTGAATAGCCTACGGCCCCAGTTATTCATCATCTTCCGTCCTTGTGTAGCGCACGCATTCTGAGACCTGTCACCTGTCACTCATCATCGTAAGGAAGGTGTTTGGAATCATGCCCGTGTTACAATCATCAGCCAATCAGCCAATCAAGGTGGTCACGCTTGCCCATTTACCCAAATTAATGGTCGAATATTAATTGATGTGCGTAGGGTACCAAAAACATCTTGCTCGTAAAAAAGCATCATAACGCACATTCTGGCGGGTCTGTTATTTACTGTAGGCTGCGCAAACCACAGACCTTTATTTTGGGCATTCATTCATTCATTCATTCAACCTTTATTTATTCTCGGAGGGTCATTGAGGGAAGCCCTCATTTTCAATGAGGCCGAGATTACAGAAGCGAAGCAAAGCG